>NC_053497.1:18548353-18848353 GCF_905171775.1 Rana temporaria
AGAAACGTACTTGCGCCCGTCGCTGTAATCTACGTCGTTTACGTAAGGCGTTTTTCCGGCGTAAAGTTAAACCACCAAATAGCTGGTCTAAGTCGTTTAGGGTATGGACGTCAGAACTGCCGTCGGATTTTACGCTGTTTACGTAAGTCGTATGTGAATGGGGCTGGGCGTAAGTTACGTTCACGTCGTACGCATTGAGCCGTCGTTTCCTAGGGAGTATTTGCGACGTGATTCTGTGCATGCGCGCGCATGCGCCGTTCGTGCGGCCATGCATTCACATGGGGTCACGACTCATTTTAATACAACACGCCCACTACCTGCCTACTTTGAATTACGCGGGCTTACGCCGGCCCATTTACGGTACGCCGGCGCACATATGGGAGCAAGTGCTTTGTGAATACAGTACTTGCCTCTCAATGTTACAACGGCGTAGCGCATATGAGATGCACTACGCCTATCTATAGATGCGCCGATCTCTCTGAATCCGGCTAATATTTTCCTCAAATTATATATGCAGTCAGTGGTGTAGTTTGGGTTGTCACCACCCGGGACAAGGCAACCAGTTTGCACCTCCGCCAGACTTAGTGGAGTCCCTTCCACTAGTACAGTAGTACTGACCAACTTGATCCCTACAATGACCTACCTGACCACTGCACTAACCTACCTGATTCCTACACTGACCACTACACTGACCTACCTGATTCCTACCCTATTCACTACACTAACCACTACACTGACCTACCTGATTCCTACACTGACCTACCTAATTCCTATACTGACCACTACACTGACCTACCTGATTCCTACACTGACCACTACACTGACCTACCTGATTCCTACACTGACCACTACACTGACCTACCTGATTCCTATACTGACCACTACACTGACCTACCTGATTCTTATACTGACCCCTACACTGACCTACCTGATTCCCATACTGATTCCTACACGTACCTACCTGATTCCTACACTAAACTACCTGATTCCTACAATGACCTACCTGATTCCTATACTGACCACTACACTGACCTACCTGATTCCTACACTACTCACACCCCTCTCCCCCCCACATGAACAGTGTGGATCGGTTGATTTTGCTCATCTGTCCATGGCCTCTATGATAATCCATCGGAGCGAGGCTCACCCCAGCAGCAGGTACTGTTCCTGACACCCAGCCGCTCCTCAGTATCCCCTGCCAAGAGCTTCTCCAATAGCCAATATACACTCTGCATCACCTCTCCCCTCCGCCCTTCTCACACACGGGCCGCCCGCACCAGAGGGATCATGGGGGACAGGCTGGACCATAGGAGTCCCTGGGTGGGAGCAACACAGCACACTTGGTAATGATTTTGAGCCCCCCCCCCCCCTAAATGTTGCACTCGGGGCAAGAGTACCAGATGCCCTCCCCCAAGCCACTGCAATCCGGGGACAAACTGGCTCCGGGGACAGGGTCCTCAATCCGGGGACTGTCCCCGGAAACCGGGGATGTCTGGTCACCCTACCTTGGGGGCGGGGACTGATGTAAATGTATGAATGTGAGTTAGGGACCTTAAACTGTAAGCTCCTTGGGGGCGGGAACCGATGTTAATGTACAGTATTATGTGAAGAGATAGGTAAATGTTCAGCTCTATATAAATACCTGTAATACATAAATAAAGTATCCCAAGAAAAAGAAAGCTATTTTTTAAAGGCAGCAGTGTACATCAGGATAAAGTACAATCGTTTTTATTACAAATTTATATACAAAACATTTTGCTATGAGATATGTTGCCCGAGGGAGCCTTTTATCAGCCCTGGTTGTTATTCTTTTGGAAATATTTTTTGATGTATGTATGGCAGCCATTGAGTTCTGCATCTTTGCATTCTGAAGAGACTCCAGGGGATGATTTTTGATCATCAGAGCGGCGTACAGCAGCGCGGAGCGGTGGGAGCGGGGAGTATTTACGATTTTCTTTGCAGAGACTGTTTTTATTTGCACTATAGTTTACTGACAGTGTCACTTTAAGACCCCTTTCACACTGAGGAGTTTTTCAGGCGGTACAGCGCTAAAAATTGCGCTGCTATCACGCCTGAAAAACTCCTTCACTGCCTACTCAATGTGAAATCCCGAGGGCTTTCACACTGAGGCGATGCGCTGGCGGGAGAGAAAAAAATCTCCTGTCAGCAGCATCTTTGGAGCGGTGAGAGGAGCGGCATGTATATACCGCTCCTTCACCGCTCCTTCCCATTTAAAACAATGGGAAACCGCGGCAATACCGCCCGCAATGTGCCTCTGCAGAGGCGCATTGCGGGCGGTATTAACCCTTTATCGGGCGCTAGCGGGGGTTAATACCGCACCGCTAGCAGCCGATTCCTGCAGCAATCCCAGCGGTACAGTGCCGCTATTTTTAGCGGCGCTATACCGCCACCGCGGCTCCCGCTCCAATGTGAAAGGGGCCTAAAGCTGAACTCCAAGAAAATCATTAAAGACATATACCAGAGTTGTTCTTTTCCTGCCAAAGGTTTTTCATTCCTTTCCATCCAGCCCTGCAATTTACACAGCTCTGCTACACAGCACAGCCCTTCCATTGGAGGGACCATCATTTTTTTTTTTGTCTATGGCAGGGGTCTCCAAACTGCGGCCCTGGGGCCAGATGCGGCCCGTTTGCTTGCCTTTATCCGGCCCTTGGGGCACTATTCCATCCACTGACACCAACAATGGGGAATCATTCTTGTTGCTAAAACCACCAATGGAACACTATTCATCCAACTAACACTATCAAAAGGGTACAATTTCTTCTATTGGCACCAACAATGGGGCACTAGTCCTCCCACTGACACCAAATATATGGTATTGTTTACTCCCATTGGACATTTTCTACTCCCAATGGCCCTAGTCCGGCCCTCCTAAAGTCAAAAAGGACAGTAGACTGGCCCTTTGTTTAGAAAGTTTGAAGACCCCTGGTCTATGGCATTAAAAGCCAAACTTCAGGTTCTAAAAAAAATCTTCCCTTCCAATTCTGTGTATTAAAACTTGTAGCCTCCATCAGAGTCCCATGAGAGGTGGTGACAACAAATTGGCACAATTCAGAGATAAGGACAAAGGGCCGGATTCAGATAGATTTCTCTATCTGTCGGCGTAACGTGTCTGCGATACGGTACGCCGCCGTAACTTTGGGCACAAGTTCTGTATGCAGAAAGAACTTGCGCCCTTAGTTACGGCGGCGTAACGTATGTGTGGCGGCGTAAGCCCATCTAATTCAAATGGGGATGTTGTGGGCGTGTTATATTTAAATTTCACTTGACCCCGCGTTTTTTAAGTTTTTTTCTGAACGGGGCATGCACCGTCCGTGAAATATCCCAGTGTGCATTGCTCCAAAGTACGCTGCAAGGACGTATTGGATTCGACGTGAACGTAAATGACGTCCAGCCCTATTCGCGAACGACTTACGCAAACGACGTAAAAAAATGCGCCGGCCGGACGTACGTTTCTGAATCGGCGTAAATACCTAATTAGCATATTCCTCGCGTAACTATACGGAAGCGCCACCTAGCGGCCAGTGTAAATATGCAGCCTAAGATACGCCGGTGTAAGACACTTACGCCGGTCGGATCTTAGGGAAATCTATGCGTAACTGATTCTCTGAATCAGGCGCATAGATACGACGGCCCCCACTCAGAGATACGACAGCGTATCTGGAGGTACGCCGTCGTATCTCGTATCTGAATCTGGGCCAAAGTGTTGTCACCCAACAGGAAGTGCCTTACACATAGCTCCTAACTGTCCCTGATTTCAAGGGACTGTCCCTGATTTGGAGCAATGTCCCTCTCTCCCTCATTCCTCCTCATTTGTCCCTCATTTTGGTCTGATCCATAGAGTTGTATATAAAATGCACTTTTATCTTTCAAAAATTGTTTCCCAGAGCTAAACCTTTCATCCAAATTCTAAATTGCTGCATTTTTCAATTCTAAAACCCAATATAAAGGAATAGTAGTGGTAAAAAAAAGCACTGGTGGATTTAATTTAACGTTTTTTGTGGGTTATTTCCCCTTTAAGAGGGTGTGTCAGGGAGGGGCGTGTCCTATGCCTACATACGTTTGCTAGTAGGTGTCCCTCATTACCATCTCAAAATTTTGGGAGGTATGCCTTACACAAGGACTTACATGGCAGGATTGCCAAGAAAGGGGGTTTCCTGATAGTGCCAATAGCGGACCATCTGTGTGGAATATCTGGTCTCCATTGGAATGCTGTGTGTCAGGGTGACAACGCAGGAGCACAGTCGGGAGACAAGGACGGAGCGTTGACACCCTACAACAAGAAGTGCCTTGCACAATGACCTTTATGGCTAGATCACGTGTGGGGGGAGTGTCCTGATGGTGCCACTAGTGGACCATGCCTGTAGAATATGTATTGCAAGGACTACTTGTGGTCTCCATTGGAATGGCATGTGACCAGGTGACAATGCAGGAGCACAGTTGGGAGACAAGGATGGAGCGTTGTCACCCTATCACAGGAAGTGCCTTGCACAATGACCTTTATGGCTGGATCACGTGTTGGAGGAGTGTCCTGATGATGCCAATAGTGGGCCATGCCTGCAGAATGTGTATTGTAAGGACCACTTGTGGTCTCCATTGGAATGGCATGTGACCAGGTGACAACACAGGAGCACAGTTGGGAGACAAGGACAGAGCGGTGTATTCCGGCACCCCTGGACAAAATGAGCATTTAACACTTTGAAGAGGGTGTTGGGGGGGCTGTTGCAAAGGAGAAAATATTTTCTAATTCCTGGAGTTGGCCTTCAATACATACAGGTATTGTCGCTCCCCCAGCCTGTGATTGGACAGTGAGAGGAGTAGCAGCAGACTGATGAGCTCATCTCTCTGTCGCTCTGCTTTCTCCTCCTATCAGCATGTCTCTGTTAGCACACAAGCACTGCAGCACACCTAATTGGCTCCTTGTCTTGCTTCTCCTTCCCCAATCTGAGCTCTGCTGTACAGGTGGATGCCAGTTACAATTCAGGTATTTACACTGCTTGTATCAAACACATTTGTTCATTATTACATTGATTTGAGTCTTTTATATCCGGGGAGTTCTGATTTAAAATCAGATGGTCCCCATGTACGATAGGAAAGCTCCCTAGACCCGTCACCCAAGCATTGCCCGCATCTCTGCTGACTGAGCAGACACCTCCTCGTTATATGAGTCCTTCATTGGGGATAGAAATCAAGGATAGGACTGAATCGGATGCGTGCTTGTTCTTAACGACGCTGTTTATCATTACCAAGCCGCCAAACACAAATCAGACTTCGGCAAGAGAAGAAGACGCATCATCAGAGATAAAGGTCCACAGAAAACCCATTCACACAGACTCACGCACAGCCATGCATCTTATAAGAACAGAGAATTCAATGGATCTCACCCACACAGCTTTTCACTTTTATATAAATTGGACTCTGCTGACAAGAATGGGACAAGATTGGCCTCCGGTAAATAAAACGGCGATACGTGCCGTGCTGTGCAGTAATCCGCAGCAACAGATCAGCGCACAGTTCTCTCATTGAATCCACCTGCCGAAAATATTGGGGGAGTTGCTGTGGACAGCAGTGGTGCTCTAGCTCATACTCCGGCAGGTTTGCACGGCTGCGCAAATCCATGTAGCTGTACATCAGCCGCTTTAAGAGCTATAGGGAGCGCCCGCGTGTGGGGCGTGGTGCCAGAGCCAATGCATGTGGCCAGTGGCCGTGATCGCTCCTGAGAGCGCCAGAACGGAGATTATTGGCAAGTTATTGGCATTCCTTTCCCCACACTGACAGCGTATGGGGAGACAAGCGCCAATCAGCTGAGTTTCCTTACTGGGGAGATCTGCCCAGATAATCAGTGCCCTGATTATTTGTGCAGCCCCAACAGTGATGCCAGTCAGTGCTGCCTTCCAGTGCTCATCAGTGCTGCCTATCCAAGCCACCTATCAGTGCTCATAAGTGCTGCCTATCAGTGTCGCCCATCAGTGTTGCCAATCAGTGCCCATAAGTGCTGCCTATCAGTGCCATCTAGCAGTGCTCATCAGTGCCGGCTATAATAGGGTGACCAGACATCCCCAGTTTCAGGGGCCAGTCCCCTGATTGAGAACACTGTCCCCGGACCAAGTCTGTCCCTGGTTTTGTCCCCAGATTGGATTTAATAGGGGGCAGGGGCAATTTCATTATCTGTGCCCCTTTCTGATGATCATGTGCTGGTCGGAGCGGAGGGAATATTTCTTCAGTTTCGGGCGCATGCCTATTTAGCTTCGCTTGCATGTTATTCTGCCTTGGCTCACATCCTGACCAGCCACCTGCCTATCTCCTTGCCTTCCCTGGTAGAGTGATCTTCCTCCGCTCCCTATCCAGTAGTAGCCGGGGCCCGAAGAGTAAGACTTGAGAGGCTGTGAGGCGGGCGATGACGGGCAGAGAGTCGCTGATTGTTGCCATTACTAGTAAAGAAAAAATATGTCCCCGGATTTCATTTTAAAAATCTGGTCACCTTAGGCTATAAGTGCCCATCCGTGCTGTATATTAGTGCCTCCCCAGCAGTGCCACCTATCCAAGCCGCCTATCAGTGCTCATAAGTGCTGCCTATCAGTGTTGTTCATCAGTGCTGCCCATCAGTGCCACCTATTAGTGCCACCTATCAATGCTCATCAGTGCTGCATATTAGTGTCTCCTCATCAGTGAAGGAGAAAAATTACTTATTTACAAAATTTTATAATGTAAAAAAAAAAAAAAAAAATATTTTTGTTATAATTTTTTGTTTTGTTTTTAGCAACAAAAACCCCAGTGGTGATTAAAAGAAAGCTCTATCTGTCACACAAAAAATTATAAAAATGTAATGTGGGTACAGTGTTGTACAGTACGACCGCAAAATTGTCATTCAAAGTGTGAAGCCTCGTACACACTCTGTAGGTCTGAAGGACCATTGTCATAGGTTAACCGGTGAAGCTGACTGATGGTCCGTCGCGCCTACACACCATAGGTTAAATAACCGATCGTGTCAGAACGCGGTGACGTAAAACACAACGACGTGCTGAAAAAAACGAAGTTCAATGCTTCCAAGCATTCGTCGACTTGATTCTGAGCATGCGTGGATTTTTAACCGATGGTTGTGCCTACTAACGATCGGTTTTGACCTATCGGTTAGGATTCCATCGGTTAATTTTAAAGCAAGTTGGCTTTTTTTTTAACCTATGGTTACATAACCTATGGGGCCTACACACGATCGGTTTTGACCGATAAAAAAGGTCCTTCAGCCCGCTGTCCTCTGGTTAACCTATCGTGTGTACGAGGCCTTAGAGCGCTGAAAGCTGAAAATTTACCTGGGCAGGAAGGGGGTAAAAGTGCCCTGTAGGCAAGTAGTTAAAAATGACCCCACTAGTCATGGGGAAGGGGGGCGCTCTGGTGCAAGGATGCTTTTTTCTTGTACACTTTTCATAATTCAGGTCTTCTTTTATAAACCGTAACACGGCATTTGAACATAGGTCTCTTCAGTGTCTTAACCACAAGGATGATAAGGAGCTATAAATTGAAGCTTTGAAAGGATGGGAGCGCCACACCAACTTGTACAGACTTTTTAAAGGATTTTTTTCTTGTAACAGCCAACGCGTTTTGGGGGCTCAGCACACCCCCTTCATCAGGGTTAAAACAGGATGATGCAGGCACTTGGATTGGAAGCAAGACCCCCACAGTTGCTGGTGAGCGGCCTCTAGGACCACAAACCACCCATGGTGTTAAAAGACATCCGAATAAGGTTCAGCGCTCCTATATCACACAGATTGCAAGGAGCTATAAATGGAATAGAGGTTCTTGAGTTTAGAGCTTTGATTGAATTGCTGGACAACTGTCTGATTCAGGGAGAAAATATAGGCTTCAGGTGCAGACTGCGCTGTCAGGCGACCTTTACATATGTAGAGCTATGATTATAGCCCAGTGATGTTTTGTGTGTATTGTGTGATCCAAGGCTAAACGATTGTTCGATTGCACATGAGTGGGTGACTTAGCCATTTATAACAATTCCTTTAAAGGAACTAAGAACAAGCATGCATTGCAGAAAGACTGCATATGCGGAAAAAGACAGTAAATGTTATACACGATCTTGATGCAAAAATGTTCACACCCATTAAAGCAGAACTAAAGGCCGCTATGTGGAGGGGTAAGAGTTTGCCATAGTACATGAGTATGTACAGAACACTTGCATGTTATGGCACACTTGCCCCACACTGTGACCTCCTTTATTGATGGTAAGCCCAGGCTCCATATGTGGGTTTGTCCCCTACCAGGGTTCCACCACCATCTCCTTCGTCATTACTTTGAGGTCCTAAAATGGCCCATTGAGCGACCACTGATAATACAATGCTTTTGTCATAATACACAAGTATGTACAGAACACTTGCATGTTATGGCACACTTACCCCACACTGTGCCCTCCTTTATTGGTGGCAAGTCCAGACTCCCTTTGTTGGATTGTCCCCTGCCAGGGTTCCACCACCATCTCCTTCATAAATATTTTGAGGTCCTAAAATGGCCCATTGGGCGACCACTGATAACCACTTTTGTCATAATACACAAGAAGGTATAGAACACTTGCACATTATGGCATACTAACCCAACACTGCGCTCTCCTTCACTAATGGCAAGTCCATCAGGCTGTGTTGGGCAAGTGTGCCATAATGTGCAAGTGATCTACATACTTGTGTATTATGACAAAAGCATTGTATTATTAGTGGCCACCCAATGGGCCATTTTAAGGACCTCAAAGTAATGATGAAAGAGATAGTGGTGGCATCAAGGCAGGGGATGGGCCAACAAATGGACCTTGGCCTTACCCAACACTGCACCCTTCACCACTGATGGTAAGTCCAAGGTCCATTTGTTGGCCCATCCCCTGCCTCAATGCCATCACCATCTCTTACTTTGAGGTCCTAAAATGGCCCATTGGATGGCCACTGATAATACAATGCTTTTTGCCATATTTCTATGTACAGAACACTTGCACTTTATGGCACACTTACCCAACACAGAGCCTGGATTTGCCATCAGTGGTGGAGAGCGCAGTGTTGGGTAAGTGTGCCATAATGTGGAAGTGATCTGTACATACTTGTGTATAATGACAAAAGCATTGTATTATCAGTGGCTGCCCAATGGGCCATTTTAGGGACTCAAAGTAATGATGAAGGAGATGGTAGTGGAATCAAGGCAGGGAATGAGCCAACAAATTGTGCTCTCCTCCACTGATGGCAAGTCCAAGGTCCATTTGTTGGCCCATCCTATGCCTCGATGCCACCACCATCTCTTTCGTCATTACTTTGAGGTCCTAAAATGACCTATTGGGTGGCCACTGATAATTCAATGCTTTTGTCATAATACACAAGTATTTACAGAATACTTGCACATTATGGCACACTTACCCAACACTGCGCTCTCCTCAGCTGATGGCAAGTCCAGGCTCTGTGTTGGGTAAGTGTGCCATCTATTCAGTCTCAGGTCGCTCAAGAGGGCACAAGGTCACTCAATTAAGATTAAACCACTTCTCGTCCAACTTTAACTGCGCAATGGTTTCTTTACCGTAGGGAACAGTAAGGATGTGGAACGCCCTTCCACAATCAGGATAATTTCAAAAAACTTTTAGATGGGCATCTTAGCTGACACAATATACAGGGATGTGGGAAGTGGTAGAGACATACATGCATATACATACCCACACAGAATGGCCTGGTGTCTTTGTTCAACCTTACCAACTATGAAGCTATGTATATGTTAAGTTTAATAATTGCAAGCGTCACAAATTGTGCCAACATGTTTCGAGGGCACAAGGAATTCCTTCATCAGGGCTTTAGAATTTTGTACTGTCAGCTGTCTGGATTGGAAGTGGCCCCTGTTCCTCCAGGGTGCCCAGGACCTCAATAAATGGTCTGGACTGGAAGGCATCCCAGTCGAGGGATTGAGGGACATCCATTGACAAATGAACCCTGAAGCGGAGATGATGTTGTCGCTTCCGGTTTCAGAGCTGCCATTATCTTGCTGTTGCAGCCAAGGAAGCAGCTAATTGAGCACGATGCTCCTAACCTTTAAGAGACATTGAAATTTATCCAGGATTGCTATAAAGGATGAACAGTGGGTCTGGAACTCTGATTTTGGTGAGATAAAACCATGGCAGCTAGGGGACAGGTAGATAAGATGACCAGCCATGGTAGTGTAAGTACCACCTGGTCTCTCCCCAACACTCTATTTTGCTTGGCTGGCATTCAGCTGTTTTGCTGCCTCCCGTATATTAGCCGGTAGAAGATCCACTCTACTTCCCATCTCCTTGGAGACTTCTATATGTGAGAACAAGTTTATGGAACAAGCTCACTGCAGGACTGTATATTACCCAGCATAGACTGTAGCTAGGCATTTATTAATAAGCACTCCCTATTTAGGTGTTGATATGGCAACACCAAGTACACTTCACTATAGCAACAGAGATGAAGCAATGTAAAATATATTTATTCAGTGTTCCGTCTGGAAAGGCAATGCAAACTCTTGAGCACTCTTTATTTGGCGTCTAAAACAATATATTAGCACCTATTTTCTTTTCTACTCTAGGATAAAAAACATTGACCTTGCTTGCTCATGTGGCCTTTCTATGATGAATTTAGTGCCATGAATTAATCTACCTCTACCAATAATCTAGAAAAGGATTTCATTCCAGATCATTACCCAATGGGGTTGATTCACTAAAGGTAAATAGAGTGTCCACCTTGCTAGGGAAGTTGCACCTTGCAAGGAAATTTGCCCCAGAGCTTAGTTTCACTTTGCAAAGAATACCCAATCAGGTGCAAGAAAGATTTAAAAAAAAGCGCCATTTTTGCTTGCACATGATTGGATGATGGAAGAGCTTCATTCACTATGCTCTGGGGCAAATTCCCTTTCAAATGCAACTTCCCTTGCAAGGTGAACACTCTCTTCAATCCGTGTATTCTGACAGCAGGGAGTCGCCACTGTCAGAATACAATGGCACAACATGGGAGATTCCTGCATCCAGGGCCGTCTTAATAGCATCATGGGCCCCTGGGCAAAGAAATGGTCTGGAGCCCCTACAATGATGACAGTGCAGGTACAGTAAACAGACATCAAGTAGGTAGGAGGCAGACTCCCTACCCTGTGTATCTATCACTCTCAGTGCCATCATGGGGCCCCCAATTTCGGGGCAGCATGGGCTCAAGGACCAGCTGGTTTGGGGAAAGTGCAGGGGCCCCCTATGCAGCTGGGGCCCCTGGGCAGTGGCCAGGTGTGCTCTCTCATTAAGACAGCCCTGCCTGCAACCACCTCGCTTGTGTGGATGCAGATATCTGTAAAGCCTCGTACACACGACCGGTTTTCCCGTCGGGAAAACGGCCATGAGAGCTTTTGGAGGGGAAAACCGGTCATGTGTACAGGGCTTGAGTTTTTCTTTCAATCAGCCAGCTGATTAAACAACAACAACAAAAAAAAACCTCAGCGTGTAACCAGATTAAAAACAGAGAGATCTTGCTACTGGAGTCTTTATGACATATGATTACCCAGGGGCTGACTCAACCGAACCCGCTCCACATATTACTATAATAAGATATTGGATGGACTGATCCTTTAATTGAAAAAATCTGCTAAAAGTCTGTAAGTAAAACCCCTGATACAAGAGAACAGTTTTTCTGAATGATAAAACTTTCTTAAAAATTTGGTCTCCTTGCTCCTTGTATTGGCCACCACCATTTACCCAGGATGGACTTTTAATTGCTACACATGTAAATACTAGAAATCTCGTGGAGTCCATGTTTCCCCAACTGGATTCTCCCTGTACCCCTACTGTTCTGGGAGAAGGACCTTACCTCAAGAGACTGAACCTGGTGTAATAACCTAGAGCCTGACTCAACCAAACCTGCTCCACATAATACTAAAATATTATTTTGGATGGACTGATCCTTTAATTGAAAAAAAAAACTGCGGAAAGTATGAAAGCAAGACTCCTGATACAGGAGAACAACTATCCTGAATGATAAAATGTTCTTAAAAATGTGGTCTTCTTTAATTGGCCCCCACTATCTACCTAACGTGGTCCTTTAATTGCTACACATATAAATAATAGATATTTTGTGGAGTCCATGTTCCCTAAACCGAGTTCTTCCCATACCCCTAGTGCCCCTTGCCACTATCCGTTCTCACTTTCCTCTTAATTTTCCTCTCCCCGTCCCCCATCTTCTGTTCCTCCTCTAATGTTTTTCCACACCCTATACTAAAACTCAATCCTTGGGCCTAACTTCTTTTTCTTATCTTGTGTCTTCGTCTTTCCAGTTGACCTCCATTCTCTCTAGGTCAGACTTGAAACAACTTTCTGGTCTCAGGGAACCACTGCTAAAAATTACTGTCTACAACTCATAATACAATAGTGTGATGGTCAGTGGGAAGAATGCTCCCTACACTTGTGGTCATTGGGAAGAATGCTCTTTACACTTGTGGTCATTGGGAAGAATGCTCCTTACACTTGTGGTCATTGGGAAGAATGCTCCTTACACTTGTGGTCATTGGGTATAATGATCCTTACACTTGTGGTCATTGGGAAGAATGCTCCTTACACTTGTGGTCATTGGGTAGAATGCCCCTTACACTTGTGGTCATTGGGAAGAATGTTCCTTACACTTGTGGTCATTGGGAAGAATGATCCTTACACTTGTGGTCTTTGGGAAGAATGCTCCTTACACTTGTGGTCATTGGGTAGAATGCCCCTTACACTTGTGGTCATTGGGTAGAATGCTCCTTACACTTGTGGTCATTAGGAAGCATTACCCCTTTACAGATAGCTAAAAAGATCAATGGCGTCAGTAGGAACTTATCCGAGAGGCATAAACTGCTCATAACATAAGAAACTTCTGGCAGCATCTGGAGGAACCCAGGTTGAGAAATCCTGCCTTAGATGGTCTATATTCGTTTATTAAAAATATCAACGGTGTCAGTGGTAACTTATCTGAGTGGCAAAAATTGGTCATCGCTCGAAGAACCTCTAGTAACCTTTGGAGGAACCCTGGTTGAGAAACCCTGCTCTAGGTTATCGAAAGTCATTTTATCCTTAGGCCTCATGCACACTGGACTTTAAAATAATGTTATAAAAACGCCAGTAGCTTTGCAGTGAGTTTTTCAACTTTTTTTCAATAGCATTTTTTAGCGTTTATTAGTGTTTTTCAGCGTTTTTCTGCGTTCGCGTTTTTTGGCGTTTTTTTTAAAGAAACATTTTTTTTTTTTTTCCAATGCATCAAACATGGTGAGTGACGTTTTTTGAGTGTTTTCCGGCGCTTATTGGCGTTCACCAGCGTTTATCAGCATTAGAGTGTTTTTATAGCTGAAAAACATCGATCAGGACCACTTAGTTTTTTTTTTTTACTGCTCAAAATTGACACTGCCCAAAATTGCTGCTAACAGCCTATGTGTGCATGGACACACAGGATAACATAATGGGGAGTTTATTGACTGTAGAAAAAAACGTCTACTGCCAAAAACAGATACTGTAAAAACGTCCAAAAACGTCCAGTGTGCATGAGGCCATAAAGGGGCTGTAAAGGTTCACGTTTTTTCACCTTAATCCATCCTATGCATTAAGGTGAAAAAACATCTGATGATTGCCAGCCCCCCATCCCCACGTTTTACTTACCTGAGCCCTGGAAAGTCCCGCGTCACAAACGCGCTCTTCCTTTGTTTGGTCTTCTCGGCTCTTCATTGGATAGATTGATAGCAGCGCAGACATTGGCTCGCGCTGCTGTCAATCAACTCCAATGATGCGAGGACCGGGGCTGAGTCCTGTAGTCGGCGGCTATGGCCGCTGACTACAGGACTCGGGAGCGCGCCCAGAAGGTAACCCGCTTGGGAGAGAGCTTCCCAGAGGGGGTAATCAGAAGCGGGGAGGAGCCGAGACAGCCGCCGAGGGACCCCAGAAGACGAGGATTGGGGCCACTCTGTGCAAAACGAGCTGCACGGTGAAGGTAAAATATGATATGCTTGTTAATTTAAAAAATATATATATATACTGTATTTATTGGCGTATAACACTCACTTTTTTACCCTGAAAATAGAGGGTAAACTGTGCCTGCGTGTTATACGCAGGGGGCTGTGGATTTTTTTTCCCTGAAACTTCCCTCTTAAAGTTAGGGTGCGTGTTATACGCCAATAAATACGGTATATATTCAAAGCTTTAGTATAACTTTATTCTCTGGTTTATTGATAGGTGGTTACCTCTCCCTTCCTTTTACGACAAATGAATACAAGGACCTCAGGTCCTTCAATTTTCTCAAGAACAACCCTCGAAAACCCTACCCCCCAACATTTTCTTACATGCTTTCCCCACCCTTATGCCGCGTACACACGATCGGAAATTCCGACAACAATTGTTCGATGTGAGCTTTTTGTCGGAAATTCCGACTGTGTATATGCTCCATCAGAATTTCCAATCGTCTGTATGCAGTTAAGACGCACAAAAATCCTACGTATGCTCGGAATCATTAAACTTAATTTTTCTCGGCTCGCTGTAGTGTTGTACGTCACCGCGTTCTTGACGTTCGGGAATTTCAGACAACATTTGTGTGACTGTGTGTATGCAACACATGTTTGAGCCAACATTCCATCGGAAAAAAATCCACGGTTTTGTTGTCGGAATTTCTGAACGTGTGTACGGGGCATCAGCCACACTTATCGCCTCAAGCATGTGTCTGCTATCTTTTCTGATTCTTACTGTCAACTATAACACTTATATGTACACCTCCTGTATCAATTTGTATTGTTATACCTCTTTTTGATTGGAAACCCAATACAGATTTAAAAAAAGGGGGACAGTAAAGCAAGTTTTCCCATTAAATTATGTTTTTCTTTAAATTAGTGAATAACTAGCTAAGATAAGGAATGTTAAGAAGCGGCATGATAATGTAAGCCATGGAATTACTCCAAAGTCTCGTAGCTTCTGTAAGTAGCAAGGACAAGTGTACGATAATGCTAAATTCATCATGACACTGAAGGATTATTCCCCTCCTTTGGCAGCCTGTCAATGCACATCCTGGTTTGAGTCCAGTCCACAAAAAGCAGCATTACCAATAAGCATTAAAGTACATAAAGGTAAACAAAGTCAGATTCCCCAAAGACTAATAAACATGAAGAGTAAGATGCTCTGTTGGAAGGCGCTGATACAAGCATTTACGTATGGAAAACCTTCATGAGTTCATTAGAGAAAAGGAAATTTCAAGCATAAAGAGGTCCAGGTAATCATAAGACATAACCCTTTTCCTGCTGGTTGTGCATCAGTTTTCTACATCCCTGGTAGACAGGCCAATGTTTTCTATTACGGTGGAGGGGAAACTCTTTTAGGGACCCCGCCATACACCCCCTGCTCTTTTATCGTGGTCACAAACCCCATACTTCCCAACATTTAGAGATGGGAATGAGGGACACCTACTACCAAATGTATGTAGGCATAGGACACGCCCCCTGCCACCCCTCCTTAAAGGAGAATTAACCCCCAAAAAAGCTAATTAAATCCACAAGGGCTTTTTTACCACTACTATTCCTTTATATTGGCTTTTAAAATTTACAAATGCAGCAATTTAGGAATTGGATGAAAGGTTTAGCACTGGGAAACACTTTTTGAAAGATAAAAAGTGCATTTTATATACAATTATATGGATCAGACCAAAATGAGGGACAAATGAGGCGGAAAGAGGGACATTGCTCCAAATCAGGGACAGTCCCTCGAAATTAGGGACAGTTAGGAGCTATGCAAACCCAAGTAAGCCTAACCAAATAAATGTTCAGGGGAGGGATGTAACCCAAGTGGTAGGCCTGCTTCTCCTTGTGCCTGGGATAGAGAACACCATTTCGTTGGTCACAGGGTCCTGCCCAGCTGTAAATGGCCAAAGGTCTATAGTTACAACTGCCAAAACTCATTTAAACACCAGGTTCAATCTCTGTAGATGAGCTCCTTATCCAAAGACAGGCCCAGCACCCTCCATACACCCCAACCCTTTTACGGTGGTCACAGACCCCCAGCAAGCCAACTAAATAAATGCTCAGGGGCAATATAGTGACCCCAGTGGTAGGGAAGCCCAAGTGGTAGGCTTGCTTCCCCTTGTGCCTGGGATAGAGAACACCATGTCGGTGGTCACAGGGTTCTGCCCAGTTTTAAATGACCAGGGGCCTACAGTTGCATCTACTGGAACTCATTTAAACACTAGATTAAGTCACTGGAGGTCAGCTCCTTCTCCTAGGACAGCCCCAGGACCCTCTGTACACCCCCTGCCCTCTTCTTATTTCTGGCAGTCCTGAATGATGCAGAGAGCAAAGCTGATGTGGTACTATAGTGAGTGCAGGGTGTTGTAGTAATGTCTCCTCAGGGGAGGGGTTCATGATGCTCTACACTCACAGTATGTCCTCAGTTGTGGTGATGGCTCATAAGGGTAGGGGTCCATGATGCTCTACACTCACAGTATGTCCTCAGACGTGGTGATTCCTCCTAAGGGGAGGGGTCCATGATGCTCTACACTCACAGTATGTCCTCAGACGTGGTGATTCCTCCTCAGGGGAGGGGTCCATGATGCTCTATACTCGCAGTATGTCCTCAGTCGTGGTGATGACTTCCCAGGGGAAGGGTCCATGATGCTCTACACTTACACTATGTTCTCAGTCGTGGAAATTCCTCCTCAGGGGAGGGGTCCATGATGCCCTACACTCACAGTATGTCCTCCGTTGTGGTGATGGCTTCCCAGGGGAAGGGTCCATGATGCTCTACACTCACAGTATGTCCTCCGTCTTCTGGATTGATAGAATTTGGATGTTTTTCAACCCCAAAGACTGAAGACATTAATATTACAACAACATCTTGTGTCCAAAAGAAATTACTGTGGGGGAAAGCACCAGAGTGGAGGTGCTTTTTTATTTTCAACCACTGCCGAGGGACTATTTAAAACATTGCCCGGAGTTGATCTTTAGGTCTTGTGTGGTCAAATGCATAAGCAAGCGTGGCTTTTTTATCCCGCAAGTCATTCTAAATAATGGAAATTTATGGAGAAAGCTGATGACTGTGGGATTTGTGTCGATACAGTTGTATTTGTGCTGAAAAGGGGCGCTGCTACGCATCACTGATCCTAGCAGATGATGGTTTTAGCAGCTTTGGGTTGTTTTGATGTTATCTGTCATATAGGACAAAAGGAGATGCAGAAATGACAGTTAGTGGCTTGCTTCTATGTGACATCTAGACAGGATGCAGCTGTTGGAAAATATTGTATCCTACCAAAACACCTTCATCTTCTGAAAATTACCCATAACCACTGCACATGAACATTTGGCCCATAAAATACATAAATAATGCAAAATATATGGAGGAAAATTGAGGTTCCCGCAATGATGCAGTGAAGAACCCCTCCCTATCCAACCATGGATTTGCAGCTAACGACCTACCAAAGTTCATTTCTATCTACTCCGTCCTAGGCGGATCCGGCTCTGAAGTGCCATGTTGTGTCACTATCTGACCCCAACTGTGCCCTTGTGGTTCCATTACACATAGCTGCCAGGATATTCTGTGTCCAGGACAAGTCACTGAGAGATTTAATAATTAAATCATCGTATAACGAAGTCACACAAAGATTGATTAAATAACATCCCAATAGACTACCACTAAGAGGAAATGGAGTCTACAGACAATGTCTAATTTGAGCACTGCCAGCTCCGGTATGTCTGAATTAAACCTTTAGTCTTGGGAGGCTTCACTTTCCTTCAGCAGTAATCTACAGGGATGTGATTTAACATGGTAGTCTTTGGTTTTTGCAAACTAGCAACCGCTTCCAGGCCCGTCACGCACTTTTCTATATACAACATCTCTGGTTAAAATGCCATTGATGTCACGTATTGATCACTGTCTTCACTTCTCAGATATGTATCCTTCCGTCGAAACTTCACTTCTCATTTGTTCCCGCTGAGTGTTAATAAATCCTTCTACTGCAGATGCTGTATAAATAACGGCTGAATACCTATCAAGGGGCTCAAGTCAAACATCAGACTTCTTGTGGCTCTCATGGCCAAGGGCTCAGTCACACTAGCACCTGTTAGGCAGTAAACCCCACGTTTTTGAGCCACATTTTTACCACTTATCCCCCAACCGCTCCTCTTTTAGCTGCAAAGACAGTGGCTGGGGGTGTGCACATGCTTTGTGGCTGTGGCAGGATATACCCTCTTTCACTTTCAACCAGCATAGCCTCTCTGCAAGAGTGCTGCAACCGCATACATCACCAGTGCCTCACTAAACCAGGAAGTTGGATTAAAGTAATTGTGAGGATCAGAATCAATCTTGTATGTAAAAAAATGACTTTAACAGAGAGTAACGATCTAGATATTTACAAATGTAATTAAGAAAATGCTGCTAAACAGCATTTTTATAACAAAGTTAAAGGTCACATAAGCACAGAGGGTCAAAGGTCAACAATGATTAAAAGCAACAAAATTACCAATATAGAGTCAGCTGACATTTGGTCATTAGTACAAGCTCACCTAGTAATAGGTGATTGGTCGTTTTTTGGCATCCAAAAAGTAGTACTTCAGCAGTTCTAGGGCCTTGTCGCATAATTTGTATTTTGAAATAACAAAGCTTTATTTTTGGAACAGGTTCTACAAACCAAAAGCAGTCATATTTCAAATAGACAACCTTTAGGAAATTGCACTGCAGGAGGTCGTCATTACTGGACTGAAAAATCAATCTGAATTAATAATAATTACACAGTCTTCTTTATGAAGGGATAATATGTGTCTCCTTATGTCTCCTAAGCTTGAGAGTCCCTTGAGGTCTGCATATCAGTATCAAACAACTGAGCCCTGTAGTTGAGAGAAATGTTAAAAAAAAAAGAGGCGATGTTGACATTAATAAAGCATAACTCCAGCTCAAAAATAAAGATGTAAAATAAATTATAAGATAAAATAAAAAGTAGCTTTTGTTGCAATGCTCCCCTTCAATCTGAAGCTGTCATGGACCCCTCTTACTCTGAGCCCAGACTATCATTGACTTAACTTCATCTCAGCCCACACTGTCATGGACCTGACATCTTCAGAGAAATAAAGGTCCATGACAGCTTGGGCTCAGAGGATGTCAGGTCCATGACAGTCTGGGCTGAGATGAAGTTAGGTCTATGACAGCCTGGGAATAAAGGAATTGGGGTCAATCACAGCCCGGGCTCAAAGGAAGAGGGGGGGGGGTCCATGACAGTCTGGGCTGAGAGGAAGTCGGGTCTATGACAGCCTTGGCTTAGACCTAGAGAAATTGAGGGCAAAGACAGCTTGGGCTCTGAGGAAGTTTGGTTCATGACACCTGGGACTTAGCTAATAAGAGGTCCATGGCAGCCAGGTCTAAGAGGAAGTGGGATCCATGACAGCTTGGGCTCAGAGCACAGGCTGCCATGGACCTATATTTCTCTGAGCCCCGGCTGTCATGGACCTGGCTTCTCATAGCCTAGACTGAACTTCCTCTGAGACCAGGCTATCGTAGACCGAACTTCCTCTGAGACCAGGCTATCGTAGACCGAACTTCCTCTGAGACCAGGCTATCGTAGACCGAACTTCCTCTGAGACCAGGCTATCGTAGACCGAACTTCCTCTGAGACCAGGCTATCGTAGATTGAACTTCCTCTAAGACCAGGCTATCACAGACCGAACTTCCTCTGAGACCAGGCTATCATAGACCGAACTTCCTCTGAGACCAGGCTATCATAGACCGAACTTCCTCTGAGACCAGGCTATCATAGACCGAACTTCCTCTGAGACCAGGTTATCGTAGACCGAACTTCCTCTGAGACCAGGCTATCGTAGACTGAACTTCCTCTGAGACCAGGCTATCGTAGACTGAACTTCCTCTGAGACCAGGCTATCATAGACTGAACTTCCTCTGAGACCAGGCTATCATAGACTGAACTTCCTCTGAGACCAGGCTATCATAGACCGAACTTCCTCTGAGCCCAGGCTATCTTGGACTGAACTTCCTCAGAGAAATTGAGGGCATAGACAGCCTGGGCTCAGAGGAAGTTCAGTCTATAACCATCTAGGCCAGAGCCCAGGGGTCTCCAAACTTTCTAAGCAAAGGGCCAGTTTACTGTCCTTCAGAGTTTACGAGGGCCGGACTGTGGTCAGTGGGAGTCGAAAAGGTCCTGACATCAGTGATAAAAATTAACACCCCATTGTTTGTTTCAGTGGGAGTAATTGTGCCCCATCATTGGTGTCATTGTGAGGAATTGTCCCCTATCATTGGTGTCATTGTGAGGAATTGTCCCCTATCATTGGTGTCGTTGTAAGGAATTGTGCCCCCTCTTTGGTGTCACTGTGAGGAATTGTGTCCCATCGTTGGTTTCATTGGGAAGAATTGTGACCCAATGTTAATGTCATTGGGCCCCTTTGTTGGTGTCAGTAGGAGAACCTATGCCCCATTGTTGGTATCAGTGGATGAAATAGTGCCCCAAGGGCCGTATAAAAGCAAGCAAAGGGCCACATCTGGGCTATAGGAAGCCAGGTCCATGACAGTCTGGGCTGAGAGGAAGTTGGGTCAATGACAGCCTTGGCTTAGACTTTGAGCCCAGGCTGTCTTTGCCCTCAATTTCTCTAAGTCAAGGCTGTCATTAACCCAACTTCCTCTCAGCCCAAACTGTCATGGACCTAACTTCGCCTGAACCCAGGCTGTCATGGACCCCTCTTCCTCTGAGCCCAGGCTTTTTGCTTCTTCTGATTGTCAGCTCTCATGAATGCTACTTTTTCTGAGCCTAGGCCAGTGCACTCTGCAGTGTAGTTGAGCATCATGGGAAAGGTAGTTCCAAAACATCTGGGGTGCCGAGGTTCACCATCCCTGGCCTAGGCTGATCTGCTTCATAGCCATAAAAACTGCCCATGACTGTAAGAATTGGTGATGGTATTAGCGATTTGTAGCAGCAAGGAATCGCTTCTACAAAACCACCCAAAAAACATACCTTCAGCATTTTAGGCAACACAATGCACACTACAGTATATACTCTTGTACATTAGCTGTCATAGCCCCTGTAGCACAGCTGTGTACATGTGCTTGGCGTGCGTCTTTAAATGAACAGTACCACAATGCACAAGTAGCACAGAAATGCACGTTAAGATGACCCATGGTAAAACATATTATAGCTTAGACTCCTTGTCTCCAAACTGCCACCCGAGGGCCGGACGGCGCCCTTTTCTTGCCTTTTTTTTGCCTTTACCTGACTTAGATGATAAAGTTCAATGGGCATTGCCAAGCCATCCCCAGCCATCACCTAACCACCCCCCTTAATTAACCACTTCCATACAGGGCACTTATACACCTTCCCGCCCAGACCAATTTTTAGCTTTCAGCGCTGTTGCACTTTGAATGACAATTGCGTGGTTATGCTACACTGTACCCAAACTAAATTTTTATCATTTTGTTCCCACAAATAGAGCTTTCTTTTGGTGGTATTTGATCACCTCTGGGATTTTTATTTTCTGCAAAAAAAAATTAAAAATGATCGAAAATTTTGAGAAAAATATTTTTTTTTTGTTTCAGTTATAAAACATTGTAAATAAGTATGGTTTCTCCTTCACGGGTGGGCACTGATAGTACTGCACTGACGGGCACTGATGAGGTGGCACTAATATGCGGCACTGATAGGCGGCATGGATGGGCATGGATAGGCGGCATGGATGGGCAGGGATAGATGACACGGATGGGCACGGATAGACGACAGGGATGGGCACTGATAGGCGGCATGGATAGGCACTGATAGGCGGCACGAATGGGCATAGATGGGCACTGATAGGTGGCACTAATGTATATGTTGTACTAATGGATGCCAATCAGTGCCAAACAATGCCTGCCAATCAGTGATGCCCATTGTGGGCACTGATTGGCATCTATTTGTAAATTTTCATCCCTGGTGGTCTAGGGTGGCATACCAGTGGTGGGCATCCCTGGTGGTCCAGTTTGGGCATCCTCGGGGGGGCTGTGCTGATAATCGTTCAGCACAAACCCCCCCTGTCAGAGGAGCAGCCGATCGGCTCTCCTCTACTGGCGTCTGACAGACGCGAGTGAGGAAAAGCCGATTACCGGCTTTTCCTGTTTACATCGTGATCAGCCGTGATTGGACACGGCTGATCACGTGGTAAATAGTCTCTGTTGGACTGACACCCTGCAACAACGATCGCCGCGATGCGTGCCCCGGGGGCGGGCAGCGGCTCAATATCCTAAGGACGTCATATGACGTCCACTCAGGGTATTGAAACCACTTTGCCAACGTCTTTTTGCATAAGGCGGGCGGCAAGTGGTTAACTCATCCACTTCACATCCCCCCATTCAACACTATATACAGTACCTCACAAAAGTGAGTACACCCCTCACATTTTTGTAAATATTTTATTATATCTTTTCATGTGACAACACTGAAGAAATAACACTTTGCTACAATGTTCTGTAGTGAGTTTACAGCTTGTATAACAGTGTAAATTTGCTGTCCACTCAAAAGAAGTGTGGTAGGAATGGTGCGTCCAGCGAGTTATCCTTTACACGCTCAGATAGGCCCTGCCAGAAAGTAGCGGCAAGGGCCTCATTATATCATGTGAGTTCCGCGGCCAGCGTACAGAATTGAACTGCGTATTGGCCGACTGTCATTCCTTGCTGACGGAAAAACAAAGGCGAGCCCCAGCAGCAGAAGACGCTGTGAGTGGAATTTAAATAGAGAGGCACATGAAAGGCTGGACAGGAAGTAGCAAGGAGGAAGGAATATTAACCATCAGGTGAAGCGGGCGACACCCATAGCTGCTTAGTCAGTGCAGCAAGAGCAGAGCACAAGCTTGTGCAACCACAGTGACCAGCAGACCTTCAGCAGCAAAAGGTAAAAAAAATGTATGTAACCAGTAAGACACAGATCAGGACCAAGGGACCGCAGCTGATCTGTGACAGTAACATTATATTGCTCTGGTCACAATGTCTTAAAAATGAAAACGTAAAATCAAAAATGATAAAAAAAAATTATAAAAATCTTCCAACTGTCACCAGTCAGAATCCCTGATCACCGCCACACTATATATATATATAATGACGCTGTACTGCACTGTTGACAGTAAGTAAAAAAAATAAAAAATTGTTTTTACATTCTTCATCTTCCAAAAAAATGACAACTTAAAAAAACTCACCATGTCTCTAAATACCTTCGCCTGTCTACTTTCAAAAAAGAGGACAGTACAAATTTAGAGGCGTAACTAGAATCTTCAGGGCTCCGGTGCAAGAAACCATGAAGGGCCCCCCACCAGGGACGTTGCTAGGTCTACAAAAGATGGATAAAGAAAGCCATACGATTGGGCGGGCATACAAATGTATATAATATACACTTATATATAAAATATCGTGTGTGGATCCCCCCTTACATCAGGGTCCCCACAGCCCCCCTCATTACATCAGGATCCCCAGAGATCCCCCCACTTCAGTGTCCCCAGAGCCCCCCTCATTACATCAGGGTCCCCAGAGAGCCTCCCCTTACATCAGGGTCCCCAGAGAGCCCCTCCTTACATTAGGGCTTTCAGAGCCCCCTCATTACATCAGGGTCCCCAGAGAGACCCTCCTTACAGCAGTGTCCCCAGAGAGCCCCTCCCTTACATTAGGGTCTCCAAAGAGCCTCCCTCTTACATCAGAATCCCCAAAGAGCCTCCCCCTTACATCAGGGACACCAGAGAGCCCCCCTTACATCAGGATTCCCAGAGAGCCCCCCTACATCAGGGTCCCCAGAGAGCCTCCCTCCCTTACATCAGGGTCCCCAGAGAGCCCCCCCTTACATCAGGGTCCCAGAGAGCCTCCCTCCCTTACATCGGGGTCCTCAGAGAGCCCCCTCTATATAAAGGTTCCCAGAGAGCCCTCCCTTACATCAGGGTCCCCAAAGAGCCCCCTCATTATATCAGGGTCCCCAGAGCCCCCTCATTACATCAGGGTCCCCAGAGAGCCCCCCCTTACATCAGGGTCCCCAGAGAGCCGCCCCCCCTTACATCAGGGTCCCCAGAGAGCCCCTTCCTTATATCAGGGTCCCCAGAGAGCCCCTTCCTCAAATCAGAGTCCCCAGAGAGCTCCCCTTACAACAGGGTCTCCAGAGATCCTCCCTTTACATCAGGGTCTGCAGAGAGCCCCCCACTATATAAAGGTCCCCAGAGAGCCTCCTCATTAAATTAGGGACACCAGAGAGCCCCCCTTACATCAGGATTCCCAGAGAGCCCCCCTACATCAGGGTCCCCAGAGAGCCTCCCTCCCTTACATCAGGGTCCCCAGAGAGCCCCCCCCTTACATCAGGGTCACCAGAGAGCCTCCCTTCCTGACATCAGGATCCCCAGAGAGCCTCCCTTTACATCAGGGTCCTCAGAGAGCCCCCACTATATAAAGGTCCCCAGAGAGCCCCCCCTTACATCAGGGTCCCCAGAGCCCCCTCATTACATCAGGGTCCCCAGAGAGCCCCTTCCTTAAATCAGGGTCCCCAGAGAGCTCCCCTCACAACAGGGTCCCCAGAGAGCTCCCCTCACAACAGGGTCCCCAGAGAGATGTAGCAGAATACATTTTGGGCCTAAATTAATGAAGAAAAATTATATATTTGCAAAATAGTATAACAGAAAATGAAAATGAAAATTAAAAAAAAAAAAGTTTATTTAGCAAAAAAATACAAAACCTAGTGGAAGATTTGGCTGCTTGATGACCAGCCCATTTTTTGCGATACCGCACTATGTCGCTTTAACTGACAATTGCGCGGTCGTGCAACGTTGTTCCCCCAACAAAATTGAAGTCCCTTTTTCACCACAAATAGAGCTTTCTTTTGGTGGTATTTGATCACCTGTGTGGTTTTTATTTTTTGCGCTATAAATAAAAATAGAGCGACAATTTTGAAAAAAACACAATATTTTGTACTTTTTGCTATAATAAATATCCCCATTTTTTTTTTTTTTTTAAAGCAATTTTTTTCCATCAGTATAGGCCGATACCTATTCTTCTACATATTTTTGGTAATAAAAATCGCAATAAGCATTTATTGATTGGTTTGCGCAAAAGTTATATAGGTAGATTCAGGTAGCAGAGCCTATAGTTACGGTGGCGTAGCTTAGCGTGTTTAGGCTACGCCGCCATAAGTAAGCTAGGCAAGTACATGATTCTCAATGTACTTGCCTGCTAAGTTACGACGACGTAGCCTAAATCGGCGGGCGTAAGGGCGCCTAATTCAAATGTGTTGGGGGGGGGGGCGTGTTTAATGTTAATGAGGCTTGACCTCATGTTTTTTACGTTTTTTTTAAACTGCGCATGCGCCGGGCGCCTACATTTCCCATTGGCATTTTTATTTTATTTTTTTACTAGTAATGGCGGCGATCTGCGATTTTTATAAGAAAAGAAAGGAAAATGCGCCAATCTAAGTGCAGCAGAATAGAAAATGTAATAGTAATGAGTATCACACACAGCCAAATGGCTACTTACAAAACAGGAGAGGTACAAGGCATGATTGTAGTAGTGCAGGTCCGGTGTCACTAAGGGTGTTCAGCGATCCCTGGTCCCGAACAGATATCAACGGCAGACAGGAGAGCTGGGTATGGTGGAAATCCAGTGTTGCTGGGAGCCACGGGGAAGCAGGAAGCGCCGATCAATACGGCGTGCGTGTCAGCATGGAGCGCAGCGCTCCGTCGCCGCACCATGGAGCTTTGAAGGCATTATCAAATGGGAAGTCAATCAGCCACAGCTCGAGGAACCCAAAGTTTCTAAGGAAGAGGAGAAGGGTTAGACCAGACATTCTCAACCAGAGTTCCTTAGAAACTTTGGGTTTCTCCAGAGGTTACTTGAGCTGTTGCTGATTGACCTCCAATTTGATGATGCCTTCAAAACTCCATGGTTAAAAATACTAAAGGCTCGTACACGCACCGTTTTCTCATAAAAAAACAGCAAGAAAACTGCTGGCAAGAGTTTTCTTGCCGAGTAAACCGAGCGTGTGTACGAGGCTTTCAGGTTTCTCGTCACGGAAACGGCCCAGAATCTCGACGAGAAAAATAGAGAACCTGCTCTCTATTATCCTCGTCGTGATTCTCGGCAGTGTTTTCCTGCCAAGAAACCCGAGCGTGTGTATACTTGCCTCTCATGGAAACCCGCGCATGCTCATAATGACTTTGACGCATGCGCGGTAGCTTCCAAGTCATAGGTAGAGTGAAGCAAGATGGCGGCGATGGCATTGAATGTGACAAGCGCATGCTCGTCGTAGTCGATGATGTCACCGCGGTCGTGCCATTCAAAAGAATGGCGGTTCTTTTGAATGGTTTTTGTATACACTCGTCCGGCAAGAGAATCTTGCCAGGAATCTCATCAGGAAAAACACATTTTTTTTTCCCGACGAGAATCTGGGCCGTGTGTACAGGGCTTTAGAGTGGGGAAGGGTTAGACCAGCCATTTTCAACCAAAGTATTTTTAACCATGAAGCTTTGAAGGCATTGTCAAAAGGTAAGTCAATCAGCCACAGCTCAAGGAACTCAGATAGAGTGGAGAAGGGTTAGACCAGACATTCTCAACTAGAGTTCCTTAGAAACTTTGGGTTCCTCCAGAGGTCACTTGAGCTGTGGCTGATTGACTTCCCATTTGACGATGCCTTCAAAACTCCATGGTTAAAAATACTTAGAGTGGGAAAGGGTTAGACCACCCATTCTCAGCCAAAGTATTTTTAACCATGGCGCTTTGAAGGCATTATCAAATGGTAATTCAAACAGCCACAGCTCAAGTAACCTCTGGAGGAACCCAAAGTTTCTAAGGAAGATCGAGTGAAGAAGGGTTAGACCAGACATTCTCAACCAGAGTTCCTTAGAAACGTTTGGTTCCTCCAGAGGTTACTTGAGCTGTTGCTGATTGACTTCCCATTTGACGATGCTTTCAAATCTCAATGGTTAAAAAATACTTTGGTTGAGAATGTCTGGTCTAACCCTTCCCCACTCTAAGGCCCCGTACACACGATAGAATCCATCCGCGGATAAATCCCAGCAAATGGGTTTCAGCGGATAGATCCTATGGTGTGTACACTCCAGCGGATCTGTTTCCGCGGATATTTATCCCCTGGGATGGATTCCAGCAGATCGAATATTTGCTGACATGCAGAACAAATCCATCTGCTGGAGTCCATCCCAACGGATGGATCCGCTGGTCTGTATAGACTCACCGGATCCATCCGTCCGAAGGGATCCCCCGCATGCGTCGTAATGATTCGACGCATGCGTGGAATTCCTTATATGACCGCGTCGCTCACGTCGCCGCGTCATAATCGCGGCGACGGCGCGACACGTCATCGCCAGAGGATTTCGGCGCGGATTTCAATGCGATGGTGTGTACACTCCATCGCATGAATATCCGCGGAAATCCTCGAGAGGATTTATCCGCTGAAACGGTCCGCTGGACCGTATTCGCGGATAAATTCTCTCGTGTGTATGGGGCCTAAGTATTTTTAACCATGGAGCTTTCAAGGCATTGTCAAATGGGAAGTTAATCAGCCACAGCTCGAGGAACCCAAAGTTTCTAAGGAACTCAGAGTGGAGACTGGAGAAGGGTTAGACCAGCCATTCTCAACCAAAGTATTTTTAACCATGGCGCTTTGAAGGCATTATCAAATGGGAAGTCAATCAGCCACAGCTCGAGGAACCCAAAGTTTCTAAGGAACTCCGATAGAGTGGAGACTGGAGCAGGGTTAGACCACACATTCTCAACCAGAGTTCCTTAGAAACTTTGGGTTCCTCCAGAGGTTACTTGAGCTGTGGCTGATTGACCTCCAATTTGATGATGCCTTCAAAACTCCATGGTTAAAAATACTTAGAGTGGGGAAGGGTTAGACCAGCCATTCTCAACCAAAGTATTTTTAACCATGGCGCTTTGAAGGCATTATCAAATGGTAAGTCAAACAGCCACAGCTCAAGTAACCTCTGGAGGAACCCAACGTTTCTAAGGAAGATAGAGTGGAGAAGGGTTAGACCAGACATTCTCAATCAGAGTTCCTTAGAAACTTTGGGTTCCTCCAGAGGTTACTAGAGCTGTTGCTGGTTGACTTTTCATTTGACGATGCTTTCAAAGCTCCATGGTTAAAAAATACTTTGGTTGAGAATGGCTGGTCTAACCCTTCCCCACTCTAAGTATTTTTAACCATGGAGCTTTCAAGGCATTGTCAAATGGGAAGTTAATCAGCCACAGCTCGAGGAACCCAAAGTTTCTAAGGAACTCAGATAGAGTGGAGACTGGAGCAGGGTTGGACCACACATTCTCAACCAGAGTTCCTTAGAAACTTTGGGTTCCTCCAGAGGTTACTTGAGCTGATTGACTTTGCATTTGACGATGCTTTCAAAGCTCCATGGTTAAAAAATACTTTGGTTGAGAATGGCTAATCTAACCCTTCCCTACTTTAAGTATTTTTAACCATGCAGCTTTGGAGGCATTGTATAATGGGATTTCAGTCAGCCCTGGTTGAGAATGTCTGGTCTAACCCTTCAACACTATCGAAATGAAAAAATAAAATAAAAAAATAAACTTTTCCCTAGAGATACTTTTTTAATAATACAATTTTTATAGATTTCAGTAAATCAGACCAAAAAGAGGGACATCTGAGAAGTAAAAGGGAACAGAGGGATTTGGTTGCAAGGGTTGGACAGTCCCTACAAATAAAGGGATAGTTGAGAGCTATGAGGCTACTAGAATGATAATATTGTTATACATTTATACTTTGCTAACATTATATTGGGGATACTTCCTCTCTTTTACACTTTTGCCTCTTTAAAACTCAAGAAAAATCTATTGAATAAAAAAAAACAATGTTATGTTACTCCAAAGCAATGGTGTGAAGGCGGCCTGACCGGGCAGAGTGGTCTGTAATAATCTCAGTGGTTATCTCTCTATAAACCATTTTAGGTTAGTTATCCTTTATATGCAACACCTTGTAGCGGCAGATATTCTCAATCCATTGTGACTATTATTATGTTGTTGGACCTGGTAGCCTTGTATGAAGTTCCATCAAAGCTGCCCCTGCGTTCACCTCTACCTATCTACTACATTCTATTACAAAGCATTACATAGACAAAAGCAGGCATACATAATTAACGGCAGATACCAACTCAGAATGAGCATATATTTTATATGAGCAATGCTAGTTTTCTGTAGCTGAAGCATTAATTATTAAACAGAAGAGCTCACAGTATGGATGCTGAATAATAGAGAAGATGCATCTTCACAGTATAAAGCATTGCTGCAATAACTCGTAAAAGTGAACTTCACACTTTCACTCCCTAAGACCATGAAAAAGCAGGAAATTATTTATAGTTGTAGACTGTGATTTGTCACTAGTTAAAGGGTTACTCTACTCACAAATCCTATTCAGCTACAGCAGGCCGAATCAACCAGCGGCTTAGCTATTGCAGGGACTATTGCAGGGACTCAAGGCTGTCTACCTGTCTAGATATTAAAAATGCATCTCAAAGCTCTCTAATGGGTTTTTCAACAAAAGAGAAGTAGAAAGCAAAGCTCCAACAGATGAAAGAAGCTGCTAGGGGATTCGGGTTTATCATTATCATAATTGAAATATCAGTTTTGGCTGGAATAGGCCTTTGAAGTAAATATTACCCCTTGGTTTTTAACCCCCTGCTATGACTGTACTATAAAACATTGTGTTATTTCAGACTCAGTGTGCTTTTCTGTGAAGTTTTAGAGATTCTTGGCCTGTTTCCTTACATTGATGGTCATTGGAAAGAATGCTTCTTACATTGGCCAATGGGAAAGGATGTCACTTGCATTGGTGATCAGTGGGAAAAATGTTCCTTACATTGGTGATCAGTGGGAAGAATGTTCATTACATTGGTGATCAGTGAGAAGAATACTCCTTACACTGGTGATCAGTGGGAAGAATGCTCCTTACATTGGTGATCAGTGGGAAGAATGTTCCTTACATTGGTGATCAGTGGGAAGAATGTTCCTTACATTGGTGATCAGTGGGAAGAATGTTCCTTACATTGGTGATCAGTGGGAAAAATGTTCCTTACATTGGTGATCAGTGGGAAGAATGCTCCTTAGACTGGTGGTCAGTGGGAAAATGCTCCTTACATTGCTGGTCATTGAAAATAATGCTCCTTACATTGGTGATCGGTGGGAAGAATGCTCCTTACATTGGTGATCGGTGGGAAGAATGCTCCTTACATTGGTGATCAGTGGGAAGAATGCTCCTTACATTGCTGGTCATTGGAAAGAATGCTCCCAAGTTAAATACAAGTTAAATACATAAAAAATGCAGCCTGAAGTTGGGCTTTAATGTCCCTCTGTTTCCCCCGAAAACATAAAAAAAAGTCTACGGCTGCAGTACTTACCTTTCATCTTCTTCGCCACATATTTTCCATAGTGTCCTAGTCTTAATGAAAAACAGTATATCACTCAACCCAGAAAACTAAGGAGACATTATGAGTGCAAAGCGTCATGGCCTTAACCCTTGTATTCTAACAGTGAGCATTGTTGGAGTACAAATGGATGTGTGTATTTTCCCTGGAGGAGGTCACTGACAGATTTACTACTAGTATCGGCAATATGTGGGCCAACACTCTTAATCAAGTTGAGATATGGGTCGGAGAAAAAGAAGAGGTTGGGTAAGGAGTGGGGTGTTTCCCTCTATGGCTTAACTGTGCATTGGTAACAGCGGAAGATAGAATCTACTGGAAAAGAAAGGTGTCATCAAAAAGTCCTATGGGGGCCAGGTTTTGATTTAGTTATGTAGGGAGTCATTTAGCCGTACTGTAAGATATTCCAAGTTGTGGATATCGTCGTAAATGCATTTGAATAGTAAAGATGATTTTCAATTGACTGCTATGGGTTACTGTTTGCTGCCCATCCCCACAACTATTTGCTAGTAAGGCCTTATGTAAAAAGACCAATAATTGGGTTCACCTTAATGAAATAGCATGGGTTAAAAAATCCATCTTTTTTGGCATTGTTTTTTAATTGTATAATTCAGCAGGTACACCGGTACTGGAAAACTGAGAGGCTTCTATAATATGGGGTGCTGGTAGGAGAGAACATATCACCCCAATTTTGAATCCCTTGCATTGGTTGCCCATCCGTGAGCGAGTTCTGTTTAAGATTGGCTGTTTTATGCATAGGATAGTCCATGGAGGTGGACCAGAGTACCTCCGGAAAAAATCCACACGATATGCCCCTATTAGAGAACTACGTTCAGTGGGACAAACGAATGTCGTTGTCCCTAGGGTGTGGAAACAGAGAGGAGGAGGACGTGCTTTCTCGGTGCAGGGGGGTAAGGTATGGAATGATTTACCGTTGGTCCTAAAAAACACCACCAATTTGCTAAGCTTCAGGAAGAGTTTAAAGACCTTGCTCTTCCAGAAGTGTTATGGGGGCTTATAGGTCACTGCATCCTGGCCAGTAAGGGAGCTAGATTAAGAAGATCAGAATATCCCTGCTCATTATAGTCATACGCATCGAGGCCCATGGGTAAGACTGCGTTTATAAGCATTTTTTTATAATAATTTAATAATAAGGTGACCAGATTTTTTAAATGAAAACCGGGACATATTTTTTCTTTTTACTAGTAATGGCGGCAATCAGCGCCTCACAGACTGTCAAGTCTTACTCACTGGGCCGCGGCTACTACTGGGTGGGGATCGGAGGAAGATCACTCTGCCAAGTAGGGCAAGGAGATAAGAAGGCAGGCGGCTGGCCGGGACTTGAGCCAAGGAAGAACATGCAAATGGGCATGCACCCGAAACTGAAGAAATATTCCCTCCGCTCCGACCAACACATGATCATCAGAAAGGGGCACAGATAATGGAAAAAATACAACCCCCCTAAGCTAGTAGGTGCAGCAGAGCGGGGGGGGGGTGTAATTCAGATTTTTATTTTTTTAATTCTGCACTGACTGTTTTTCAAATTGCCCCAGCCCCTGTTCAAATCCAATCCGGGGACAGACTTGGCTCGGGGACAGTGTCCTCAATCCGGGGACTGTCCCCGGAAACCAGGAATGTCTGGTCACCCTATTCTATAAGCAACATCAAACAGTGAACAGTTGGACGTGTGATTTCCAAGCTACAAGATGGGAATCTCTGTTCAGTTAAAACACTCTCTATATCATAATAATTCTTTCCTGCCCAGCCAAACCACAAGCTGATGACTGGACCAGACTGCAGGCAGTTTGTAGACACATGATAGAGGGCAGTACCAAACAAGAACTTGCAACCTTATATGTTGAAAGAATCTTCTCCTAAACATGTCTACATATACCGTATTTTCCGGCATATAAGACGGCCCCCTAATTTTCCAGCTCAAATGTTGGTTTTGGGATATACTCGCCTTATAAGATGACCCTCTTCCTACTAGTCATGCCTCGCCCCACCTCACTGTGCCATTACATGCCTCACTGTGCCACCATTACATGCCTCACTGTGCCACCATTACATGCCTCACTGTGCCACCATTACATGCCTCACTGTGCCACCATTACATGCCTCACTGTGCCACCATTACATGCCTCACTGTGCCACCATTACATGCCTCTTTGTGCCACCATTACATGCCTCACTGTGCCACCATTACATGCCTCGATGATCCCTTACCTTATCCCTGACATGCAGAATCTCAGTCAGACCACGGCCGTCCATTTTTCAAAAGCCGCGCCTCCTCCTCGTGCTGTTCCGTGATAGGCGGAACACTCGGCTTCCCAGCAGACACTGTGTTCAGTGTTCCGCCTATCACGGATGCCCTCTCGTCCGAGACCAAGGACGAGAATGCATCCGTGATAGGCGGAACACTGAACAGAGGCTCTGCTGGGAAGCAGAGTGTTCCGCCTATCACGGAACAGCACGAGGAGGAGGCGCAGCTTTTGAAAAATGGACGGCAGCAGTCTGACTGAGATTCTACATGTTAGGCACCGGCGTATAAGACGACCCCCGACTTTTAAGAAGAATTTCATGGGTTAAAAAGTCGTCTTATACGCCGGAAAATACGGATAGGTGTCATTTCACTAGCATTTTTTTTTTTAGTCTCTCCAATGCTCACCAACTGGAATAATTATTCTATAATGTCTTTGTGTGTACACAAGAACGCTTACAAGAGCGCCAGAACTTCACGTTGATGAAAACGTCCAGTGCAGTTGTTTTTGGACACCAGAGCTGCATTAGCACGTATAATGTAAGTTAGGGAGAATTCTTATGCCACGTACACATGCTCGGAATTTCGATGGGAGCTTGTTGTTGGAAATTCCGACTGTGTGTAGCCTCCATCGGACATTTGCTGTCGGAATTTCCGTCAACAAAAATTTGAGAACCGGATCTCAAATTTTCCGACAACAAAATCCGTTCTCGTAAATTCCGAGTGTGTGTAGACAATTCCAATGCACAAAATTCCACGCATGCTCTGAATCAAGTACGAGACGGAAGCGCTCGGTCTTGTAAAACTAGCGTTCGTAATGGAGATAGCACATTTGTCACGCTGCAAATTTTAAAATCTTTTAATGCAGCACATTTTCTTCTTCTTTATAATGCTAGAATAATGAAGTTGTTTTGCTGCTGATATTCACACAGAGTTCTGACAAAACTGATTTCTCCAAAACTCCGAAAGATCGGGAACAGCAGCAGATGACATATAAGCGCGAATCGTCTCGCACCAAACTTCTACTAACACAAGATTAGCAGAAGGAGCCCAAAGGGTGGCGCACTTGGTATTGAACTTCCCTTTTCTAGTGTCGTCGTACGTCTTGTACGTCACCGTGTTGTTGGCAATCGGAATTTCCAGCCAACATCCGTCTGAAAAAAAATCCACGGTTTTGTTGTCGGAATGTCCGATCGAATGTACGTGGCATTAGGGTTCAGCAGTCCAAAATTTCCACACTGTGGTTTCTAATGGAAAAAAACCTGTGATGATATTTTTTTTTTTGTGGCCCTACCTCTTTATTGGTCTATAAAGGGGCATGTAACAATGTGTATAGCCACACTGGAGTCCCTGTATAAATATCAATTTTGGGGGCTGGCCTTTCAATTTAGTTTTTGGTAGAAGTTGATTATGCCACCTCTGTGTTCTACTGCATTGCCTTGCTATGTTGACCTTCCACGGTGAAGTTCCTTCTGCAATCTCCTAAATCGCTTAAGGAATCTCCCTACTAAAATCATAGGTGGCCACAGATAACATCACTAATAGGAGGAAAAAGCCAAGGTGGCTCCACAATTGATATTATAGACTTTTATGGATATACAGCTTTAGAAAACAAGAGCTCCAATCACTTTCATGGTAAAACTGTTTTACTTTCCTGCATTTTCCTGAACGTCACTAATGGAAGAAATCTTCTGAAGGTATCTATGCAAAGTCTTTAAGGGCAATTATCAAGCTTTCTTCCATTAGTGACGTTCAGGAAAAATGCAGGAAAGTAGAACAGTTTTACCTTGAAAGTGATTGCATGATTCACAGTCAGGTCCATAAATATTGGGACATTGACAAATTTCTAAGCTTTTTGGCTCTATACACCACCACAATGAATTTGAAATGAAACTAACAAGATGTGTTTTCAACTGCAGACTTTCAGCTTTAATTTGAGGGTATTTACATCCAAATCAGGTGAACGGTATAGGAATTACAACAGTTTGTATATGTGCCTCCCACTTTTAAAGGGACCAAAAGTAATGGGACAATTGGCTGCTCAGCTGTTCCATGGCAAGGTGTGTGTTATTCCCTCATTATCCCATTTACAAGGAGCAGATAAAAGGTCCAGAGTTAATTTCAAGTGTGCTATTTGCATTTGTAATCTCTTGCTGTCAACTCTCAATATGAGATCCAAAGAGCTGTCACAGCCATCATTAGGCTGAAAAAAAAAAACATCAGAGAGATCACAAAAACATTAGGCGTGGCCAAATCAACTGTTTGGAACATCCTTAAAAAGAAAGAACGCACCGGTGAGCTCAGCAACACCAAAAGACCCAGAAGACCACAGAAAACTACTGTGGTGGATGACCGAAGAATTCCTTCCCTGGTGAAGAAAACACCCTTCACAACAGTTGACCAGATCAAGAACACTCTCCAGGAGGTAGGTGTATGTGTGTCAAAGTCAACAATCAAGAGAAGACTTCCGGGTCTTTTGGTGTTGCTGAGCTCACCGGTGCGTTCGTTCTTTTTAAGGATGTTCCAAACAGTTGATTTGACCACTCCTAATGTTTTTGCTATCTCTCTGATGGGTTTGTTTTGTTTTTTCAGCCTAATGATGGCTTGCTTCACTGATAGTGACAGCTCTTTGGATCTCATAATGAAAGTTGACAGCAACAGATTCCAAATGCAAATAGCACACTTGAAATGAACTCTGGACCTTTTATCTGCTACTTTCCCAGGTGATCTAAGAGAATCCAGGAGGAACTTCACAGTGGAGGGTCATCACAGAAAGGCATTGTGGGGAAAAATAACAGTTTTTGCCTTGAAAGTGTTTGGCACATTTGTTTTCTGAAGTTACATAAATTATATCATGCAAACACTTTCAAGGCAAAACTGTTCTATTTTCCCCGCATTTCCTTTCTGTGACGACCTTCCACTGTGAAGCTCCTCCTGGATTCTCCTAAGTCACCTGGGAAATTTCCTCACTGGAATTATAGATGGCCACAGAATTATGTCACCAATGGGAGGAAATAGTCAAGGTAGGAAAGATTTATTCTTATGTCAACATGGTGGTTCTGTGGACATCAACTATACATTGTACCTTGTCCTACTGTTAGTCAAAATCAGTGGCGGTGCGTCCACAGTGGGCGCCGGAGCACCGCGCCCTTTCTCCTACACCCGTCACTCAACAATACATAGATTCATGCACTGCATGAATCTATGTATTGTCGCCGCTGCCGCCCACTATTTACGGGGCAAACTGGCGGCATTTTACTAAGCAAACTGGCGGTGTTTTACGGGGCAAACTGGCGGTATTTTAGGTGGCAAACTAGTGGCAGTTGATGGCACAGTGGTGACAATTGATGGCACAGTGGCGACAATTGATGGCACAGTGGCGACAATTGATGGCACAGTGGCTGTGTTTGATGGCACAGTGGCGACAATTGATGGCACAGTGGCTGAGTTTGATGGCACAGTGGCTGCGTTTGATGGCACAGTGGCTGCTTTTGATGGCACAGTGGCGACAATTGATGGCGCAGTGGCTGCGTTTGATGGTACAGTGGCGACAATTGATGGCACAGTGGCTGTGTTTGATGGCACAGTGGCTGTGTTTGATGGCACAGTGGCAACAATTGATGGCACAGTGGCTGTGTTTGATGGCACAGTGGCTGTGTTTGATGGCACAGTGGCTGTGTTTGATGGCACAGTGGCTGTGTTTGATGGCACAGTGGCGACGTTTGATGGCACAGTGGCGACGTTTGATGGCACAGTGGCTGTGTTTGATGGTGGCACAGTGGCGACAATTGATGGCACAGTGGCTGCGTTTGATGGCACAGTGGCTGCGTTTGATGGCACAGTGGCTGCGTTTGGTGGCACAGTGGCGACAATTGATGGCACAGTGAGGCTGCAATTGATGTTTTTTTTTTTTTCCTTTTGTTTGCGCCCCCCCCCCCCCAAAATTTAAAGCACCAGCCGCCACTGGTCAAAATCCAATCGCAAATAGAAAATAGAATTTACTATTACACCACATAGTAAAAAATGAAATACTTTATTAGACAAAGCATAATATATAGGATACAGATTTAAATGCTAATAATTCATGTCATGAGAGAGTCAAAGTAGATTCACAATGACTCCTATAGGCTTTACATGGATATATACCTTCAGAAAACAAGAGCCTTAATCAATTTTACGATAAAACTGTTCTACTTTCCTACACTGCCTTGCTGTGATGACCTTCCACCATAGGTGTGCGCACAGGGTGTGCCAGGTGTGCCTGGGCACACCCTAATGACCCTGTACTAAGCAAAGCCACCCTTCCGCTTGACTGCAGAGGAAGGGACTGGGGAATCTCTGTCCTCAGTCCCTTTCTCTATCTGGAATGTGAGACTTTAGGGGTCTGTTTTGACCCCTGATATTTCACTAAAGCCCACCAATGGGGCACCTAAGTAAAATAGTAAAAAAAAAAAAACAATAATAAAAAAAAATATTGCAAAAAATGATAACATAATATTAAAAATATATAAAAAAATAAACTACTGACACCGACCTCTGCCTTACTGACATCGTTCACTGCTCTACCGACACTGTCCATTGTCCTACTGCCCTATATGTATGTACGCGTGTGTGTTTGAGCTTTGGGGTGCACACCCTAATGCAATCGGCTGCGCACACCTATGCAAAGTTCCTCCTGCAATTTTCTAAATCCCCCCTACTGGAGTCATAGGTGTCCATAGATGACATCACTAATGGGAGGAAACAGCCAAGGTAGCTTGAAAACTGTTCCCTTACACCAGCCTTTTTCAACACCTAGGAACCCTTGAAATAGCTATCCGGCCTCAGTGGGGACTTATATGAGGGGCAAAATGTTCTCCTTCCCTCGCTGAAGTAATTGGTGGCTACATGTATTTTCACCAATGGGAGGAACACAGCCAAGGCAGCTTCGCAATAACTCTTATAGACTTTACATGGATATATACCGTATATACTCGAGTATAAGCCGAGGTACCTAATTTTACCACAAGAAAATGGGAAAATGTATTGACTCGAATATAAGCCGAGGGTGAGAATGCAGCAGCTACTGTAAGCGTAAAAGAGGGCCAACAATGCCCATTTGCAGCTTCAATGTGCCCATTGCAACCTCACTGTGCCCATTGCAGTCTCACTGTGCCATACGGTACTCACTGTGCCCATTGCAGTCTCACTGTGCTATACCTCACTGTGCCCATTGCAGTCTCACTGTGCCATACCTCACTGTGCCCATTGCAGTCTCACTGTGCCATACAGTACTCACTGTGCCCATTGCAGTCACACTGTGCCCGAGTACCTGCATTTTTGACAGGCGTCCATTCTTTTAAAAGTTTTGGCTTCCTCCTGGTGTTCCGTTCCGTGATAGGCATTTGACACGGTGTTCCGCCTATCACAGAGGTCCTCCTCTCATCCTGGGACTCAGTCACTGTGTTCAGTGTTCTGCCAATCATGGACATTCTTTCATCCTCGAACAAGAGGACGTCCGTGATTGGGGGAACACTGAACACCTTGGCCCGGATTCAGAAAGAAGATACGACGGCGTATCTCCTGATACGCCGTCGTATCTCTGAGTCCGGCCTTCGTATCTATGCGCCTGATTCATAGAATCAGGTTACGCATAGATCTCCCTAAGATCCAACAGGTGTAAGTGACTTACACTGTCGGATCTTAGGCTGCAATCTCATGCTGGCCGCTAGGTGGCGCTTCCGTTTGTATACGCAAAAAATATGCAAATGAGGAGTTACGCCGATTCAGAAATGAACAACCGCCCAGCGTTTTTTTTTTTTAACGTCGTTTGCGTTCGGCTTTTTCCGGCGTATAGCTACCCCTGCTATATGCGGCGTATCATATGTTAAGTATGGCTGTCGTTCCCGCGCCGAGTTTTGAATTTTTTACGTTGTTTGCGAATACGGATGGACGTAATTCACGTTCACGTCGAAACCAATGACGTCCTAGCGACGTCATTTAGAGCAATGCACGCTGGAAAATTTTACGGACGGCGCATGCGCAGTTCGTTCGGCGCGGGGACGCACCTGATTTAAATTTTACACGCCCCCTAGCCGCGGAATTTGAATTCCGCCGGGGGATTTACGATACGCCGCCGCAAGTTTACAGGCAAGTGCTTTCTGAATAAAGCACTTGCCTCAAAAACTTGCGGCGGCGTAATGTAAATCTAAAGATCCGCTCACCTCCGTGATAGGCGGAACACAGTGTCAAATGCCTATCACGCCAGCAGGAAGCCGCGACTTTTAAAAAATGGATGCCTGGCAAGAATTGAGGTACTGACTCGAGTATAAGCCGAGGGGGGTATTTTCAGCCCTAAAAAAAGGGCTGAAAAACTCGGCTTATACTCGAGTATATATACGGTACCTTCAAAAAAAGAAGAGCGCCAATTCAAGGTAAAACTGTTCTACTTTCCCGCATTGCCTTTCTGTGAAGATGACCTTTCACTGCAAAGTTCCTCTGGCGATCTCTCCCCACTGAAGCAATTGGTGGTTTATAATTCTAGAATGATCAATTACACTCGAAGTTATTTTGGCTCCATCATCCCTTTGTGAGCAAAGTTATAACAAGAGTCCTAGTAAGAATATTGGTGGAACTATGAGGATGCTAATAATGTATCAACATACAAATGTTTTATATAAAAATTTATTTTATTATACATACAAAAAAAGAATAAAAAAAATACACAAAAGCAGAAAAATATACGTGATTGATATTCTCCATATTAATGTTCAGCATTTAACCACTTCCATACACGGTATTTTCACCCCCTTCCTGCCCAGACCAATTTTTAGTTTTCAGCGCTGTCGCACTTGCAATGACAATTGCGCGGGCATGCAACACTGTACCCAAATGAATCTTTTTTTTTTTTTTTTTTCACAAATAGAGCTTTCGTTTTGGTGGTATTTGATCACCTCTGCGGTTTTTTTTGCGCTATAAACAAAAGAAGAGCGACAATTTTAAAAAAATATATATATTTTTACATTTTTGATTTAATAAATATTAATATTTTTTTTAAACAACAATTTTCCTCAGTTTAGGTCGATACGTAGTCTTCTACATATTTTTTAGTAAGAAAAATCGCAATAGGCGTATATTGATTGGTTTACGCAAAAGTTATTCAGAGAGAATTTACGCCGGCGTATCTATAGATACGCCGCGTAAATTAAAATCTGCGCCGGCGTATCTTCTTTCTGTATTCATAAAGCAAGATACGCTGACATTAGCCTAAGATGCGACTGGCGTAAGTCTCTTACGCCGTCGTATCTTAGGGTGCATATTTACGCTGGCCGCTAGGTGGCGCTTCCGTCGTTTTCGGCGTAGAATATGCAAATGACCTAGATACGCTGATTCACAAATTTACGTACGCCCGGCGCTATTTTTTTACGTTGTTTACGTTAGGCTTTTTCGGCGTAAGGTTGCTCCTGCTATTATGAGGCGTACGCAATGTTAAGTAGGGACGTCGTTGCCGCGTCAAATTTTGAATTTCTTTACGTCGTTTGCGTAAGTCGTTCGCGAATAAGGCTGGACGTAATTTACGTTCACGTCGAAACCAATGACGTCCTTGCGGCGTACTTTGGAGCAATGCACACTGGGAAATTCCACGGACGGCGCATGCGCCGTTCAGGAAAAACGTCAATCACGTCGGGTCACCAAGAATTAACAAAAAACACGCCCCCTCATCCACATTTGAATTAGGCGCGCTTACGCCGGCCCCATTTACGCTACGCCGCCGTAACTTAGAAGGCAAGTGCTTTGTGAATACAGCACTTGCCTCTCTAACTTACAGCAGCGTAGCGTAAATACGATGCGCCGCCGTAACAATGCGCGCCCCTACCTGAATCTAGCCCATAATGTCTACAAAATAAGGCAGTGGTCTCCAAACTGCGGCCCTTTGCTTGCCTTTACCTGGCACTATTCCTCCCACTGATACAAGACACTACTCTGCCATCTGAAACCAAAAATGGAGCACCATTCCTCCCACCGACACAAATAATGAGGGCTCTATTCTTCCCTAGGATACCAACAATGGGGCACTATTCCATCCCTCCAATACCAAATGTGGTGATGTTTACTCCCACTGATGCTAAGACAATTTCTACTCCTGCTGGCCACAATCCGGTCCTCCTAAAGCCTTAAGGACAATAAATCGGCCCTTTGTTTAAAATGTTTGGAGACCCCTGAAATAGGGGATAGTTTTATGGCATTTTTATTTATTTATTTACTAGTAATGGCGGCGATCAGCGATTTTTTTTTTTTATTGTGACCGGGACATTGCGATGGACATATCGGACACTTTTGACACATTTTGGAACCATTCACATTTATACAGCGATTAGTGCTATAAAACTGCACTGATTACTTTGTAAATGTGACTGGCAGGGAAGGGGTTAACACTAGGGGGCGATCAAGGGGTTAAATATGTTCCCTAGGGAGTGATTCTAACTGTAGGGGGAGGGGACTCACAAGGGGAGGAGACTGATGTGTGTTCCTCTGTCCTGGGAACACACCATTGGTCTCCTCTCCTTTGACAGGACATTGATCTGTACATTTACACACAGAGATCCACGGTCCTGCTGTGATCGCAAGCAATCGCGGGTGCCCCGGAGGACAGCGTGGCCTCGGGGCTCGCTCACCGGGTCCCGAGCGATGCAGCGGGTGCGCTCCGATGGCGCGCGCGTCCCCCTAGATGGCGGGGAAGCCCAGGACGTCGTATGACGTCCACCCGGAGGGAGGGAGGGTTCCTGCCGACGTCATTTTACAATGACTCGATAAGGAAGGGGTTAATGTTCTACATGTTTCGCCAAACGGCTTCGTCAGGAACAGACGCGAACATTGATTTCTATTATATAAATATAAACAGAGATTACATTAATATATATATATATATATGTGTGTGTGTGTGTGTTTGGCTGAAGTGGTTAAAGTGCGCCATTTTTTTTAAAAACATACCAAATGTTGCAACAGTGTGTCCGAAACCATTGCAGCATTTGACATATTTGCATGTTGCGATTTTTGACTACTTTATATATGTGATATATAAATAATATATTTAGAATATCTCTCTCTCTCTCTATATATATATATATATATATATATATATATATATATATACATATATATAAACAGGATTTATATAGCGCCAACAGTTTGCGCGTACCGCTTTACAACATCAGGGAAGACAGTACAGTCACAATACAATTCAATACAGCAGGGATCCATAGGTGTGCGCACAGGGTGTGCCAGGTGTGCCTGGGCACACCCTAATCACCCTTTGCTTGGCAGATTCCCTTGGTCCCCAGGCCCTTTCTTTGTCTCAAAAGTGAGACATCAGGGGCCTGTTTAGACCCCTGGTATTTCACCAAAGCCCCCAATTGGGCACCTAAAGGAAATTGTAAAAAAACAATAATAAAAAAAATTGTATCAACATATTATAAAAAATAATACAATTGTAAAAATGTAATTAAAAAAATATCTAAGAAAATAAACTACTGACATCAACCTCTGCCCTACCGACACTGTCCATTGCCCTATATATTTATACACACACATGTGTTTGAGCTTTGGGGTGCACACCCTAATGCAATAGGTTGCGCACACCAATGGAGGGATCAGAGGGCATAATTGTTAAAAAAGAATTATTATTAAATATGCACACATGCAGTAGTTTTTTTCTTAAATATATTAAAAGATTGAAAGGTGTAAAAGTACCCATGAGTATGGATAGTAATATTTTTTTTATAAAAAAATAAAATAAAATAAAATATGTATATACATATACTGTAGATATATATATATATATATATATATATATATATATATATATATATATATATATATATATATAAACATATATATATATATATATATATATATATATATATATTATTATTAATTATAAATCTATATATATATATATATATATATATATATATATATATATATATATATATATATATAATGTGTATATGTGTGTGTATATATATATATATATATATATATATATATATATATATATTTTATTTTTTTATAAAAAAATATTACTATCCATACTCATGGGTACTTTTACATCTTTCAATCTTTTAATATATTTAAAAAAGAACTACTGCATGTGTGCATATTTAATAATAATTCTTTTTTAACAGTACAACATACACACGTCCTACATGACCTACTACAGCATCATGGTAGAGCTTCCCCAACACACACACACACACACACACTATTAGATGTTCTTCTTTCCAGCTAGTCTAATTTATCTGCCATTTCTTAGTTACTTACTCTTATATAACATAACTACATTAACTATGTTATTCACAACCCCTCTCTCCTTCCACTGCACAAATGACACTTCAATAGAGAGGACACGTTAAGGACAGATGCACATCATTATAGATATATAAAATAATATAGATTATTATTTTTTAAGTTGTAGTGTGTATAGAGATGTAAACAGCGTTATCATATTTATGCAATCTAAAATGAACGTTTAGATTGCAGTGGATCTGTTAACTTATAAGGGAGATAAGTTAGGGTTCGGGTTTAGAGTTCGGGTTTAGAGTTTGGGTTAGGGTTTCCCATTGAAGAATATGGCTAGGACTCAGGAATTGGAACAGGGACCTCCCCCAGAGGTCAAAGGTCAGAATGCGGGTTCCCAGAGGTCAAAGGGCGTGGCTGACCCACCCCCACCAAAGTGTACCGCCTACCCCAACTAAGTCGGGGAATGAACAAGTCGGGGTAAGCATCTAGGCCGACTTCTTATTATCTTTAGTGTCGCAGCCACTGTCCAGTCTGTGTATCCTGTCCTGTGTTTCTTCTATCGCCCCGCTCCGTATTCCCAAGCCATATAAATCGAATTCCAAGAAATTCACTTTACTCCCTAATGCTCAAAAAAATGTATTTCAGTTTTGGGTGGTAAGTGGAAAAGTGGAAGCATCCATCAGATGATACCTCTGTAGGTGAGATGACTACGCCTGTGCTTCCAGGTCTGCCCACCTGCTGCAACCATTACCAGGGAGTCCCTCTGAGTGTAATGGTTTTTCTGTTGAAATTCCAACACAATGATTTCAACAAGGTGAGCGAGACCTCCTACAGCAGTAGGGATGAGTAGAAGAACGAGATACCCCGGTTGGATATAACAACCCTGGAGTCCCCCCCAAAGAAACGAGAAGCCTCTGTCAGATGACTACACCTGAAGGTGAGATAACTACGCCCAGGGCTGGACTGGGACAAAAATTTGGCCCTGGACTTCATCCAGACTGGCCCACTTTGACAGGTCATTCCCATGGCGGACGGACAACTCCCACCCCCCCCCCCCCTAGGCACCCAAGCCCACTCTCTCCCCTTTCACTAGCCACTAGCCGTTCTACTTTATTAGAGTAGAACGGCTGGCACTGGTACTTTTATAGGCAGTACCAGTGGGGAAGCTAGACAGTATTTCCCCCGGGGAAAATAATCAGTTGGGACAATATTAGGCAGAAGTGATAAACTCCCAGGCCATAGCTGTTGAGTCAGCTGTCTGTCCCCTTCCCCATGCTCCTCTGTCGTCGTCCCTGCTCCTCTGGTCCTCCCCCTGCTTCTCTGTTCCCCCCAGGTGAGCGCTACGGGGAGGGAGAAGAGGTGAGCGCTACAGGAAGGGAGAGACAGAGGAGCAGAGGGGGGCCGGCTGTCTGCTGTCACTGAAGCCGGCCCACTGAGCCATCGGCCCACCGGGAAACTCCCTGTAGTCCCAATGGCCAGTCCATCACTGACTACGCCTGTGTTTCCAGGTCTGCCCACCTGCTGCAACCATTACCAGGGAGTACCTCTGAATTTAACAGAAAAATCCATCACATTCAGAGGGGCTCCCTGGTAATAGTTGCAGCAGGTGGGCAGACCTGGAAACACAGGCGTAGTCATCATCTGACAGAGGCTTCTCGTATCTTTGGGGGACTCCAGTGTTGAGATCTCTCACCTTGGTATCTCATTCTTCTACTCATTAGCTTGTATCTTTGGGGGCTTTCAGGACTGAGATCTCCCACCATGGTATCTCATTCTTCTACTCATTCCTAGTGCTGTAGGAGGTCTCGCTCACCTTGCTGAAATCACTGTGTTGGAATTTAACTGAAAAATCCATCACATTCAACCACATTGATTTCACAAAGGTGAGCGAGACCTCCTACAGCACTAGGAATGAGTGGAAGAACGAGACACCACGGTGGGAGATGTCAACCTTGGAGTCCCCCAAAGATACGAGAAGCCTCTGTCAGATGATACCCCTGAAGGTGAAATGATTCCATGTGTTTCCAGGTCTGCCCACCTGCTGCAACCATTACCAGGGAGTCCCTCTGAATTTAACAGAAAAATCCATCACATTCAGAGGGACTCCCCGGTAATGGTTGCAGCAGGTGGGCAGACCTGGAAACACGAGAAACCTCTGTCAGATGACTACGCCTGTGTTTCCAGGTCTGCCCAACTGCTGCAACCATTACCGGGGAGTCCCTCTGAATGTGATGGATTTTTCTGTTAAATTCAGAGGGACTCCCCGGTAATAGTTGCAGAAGGTGGGCAGACCTGGAAACACAGGCGTAGTCATCTGACAGAGGCTTCTCGTATCTTTGGGGGACTCCAGTGTTGAGATCTCTCACCTTGGTATCTCATTCTTCTACTCATTAGCTTGCATCTTTAGGGGACTCCAGGGCTGAGATCTCCCACCATGGTATGTGTTTGAATGTGATGGATTTTTCAGTTCATTTCCAACACAGTCATTTCAGCAAGGTGAGTGAGACCTCCTACAGCACTAGGAATGAGTAGAAGAACGAGATACCACGGTCGGAGATCTCAGCCCTGGAGTCCCCCAAAGATACGAGAAGCCTCTGTTAGATGATACCCCTGAAGGTGAGATTACTACGCCTGTGTCTGCCCACCTTCTGCAACCATTACAAGGGGGTTCCATCTGAATTTTACAGAAAAATCCATCACATTCAGAGGTACTCCCTGGTAATTGTTGCAACAGGTGGGCAGACCTGGAAACACCGGCGTAGTAATCTCACCTTCATGAGTGTTATCTGACAGAGGCTTCTCGTATCTTTGGGGGACTCCAGGGTTGTTATCTCCAGCTGGGGTATCTCATTCTTCTACTCATTCCTAGTGCTGTAGGGGGTCTCGCTCACCTTGATGAAATTACTGTGTTTGAATTTACCTTAAAAATCCATCACATTCCAACACATTGATTTCACCAAGGTGAGCTAGACCCTCCTACAGTACTAGGAATGAGTAGAAGAACGAGATGCCAACGGTGGGAGATCTCAGCCCTGGAGTCCCCCAAAGATGCAAGATAATGAGTAGAACGACTAGATACCCCGATGGGAGATCTCAGCCCTGGAGTCCCCCAAAGATGCAAGATAATGAGTAGAACGACGAGATACCCCGATGGGGGATCTCAGCCCTGGAGTCCCCCAAAGATGCAAGATAATGAGTAGAATGACGAGATTCCCCGATGGGGGATCTCAGCCCTGGAGCCCCCCAAAGATACCAGAAGCCTCTGTCAGATGATACCCCCGAAGGTGAGATTACTACGCCTGTATTTCCAGGTCTGCCCACCTGCTGCAACCATTACCAGGGAGTCTCCCTGAATGTGATGGATTTTTCAGTTAAATTTCAACACAATTATTTCAGCAAGGTGAGCGAGACCTTCTACATCATTAGGAATGAGTAGAAGAACAAGATAACGCAGTGGGGGATCTCAGCCCTGGAGACCCCCAAAGATACAAGAAACCAACAGGCGATGCAGCCTGTAAGTGCCCCCCCATATCTGAAACATCACTGACCCCTTAGTTATTCCAGAAGGTCATTTCGGGGCAGACAGATGAAACACATTTGCTGTAAGGCCCTGTTTACGAGAGCAGCCGCAGATTCCATCTGCCTGTAGAATGCAGATATCCCCAACACCCCCTGAGTCTATGACACAGCTCCTTAGACCTAGGAGAGCAGAACGGTGCCGAGGAGAATTTAAAGTCAAATGAATGAGATGGCAGTTTTAGCAACTACTTGACATTCCCAAAACGTTGTCTCTTTTTAACCATTTTAACGTTGTCTGGAAGGGCAGGCCTATTGTGCCTACCTACAATTTGATATATAGACTTTTGCAATTTGTCAATAAAGTGTCAATCACCGGCTCAACAAACCATGGTTGGTCCTCCTTACACAAATCTGGATATGGTGGGGTGATCGTAGTGGTATCCCCTCCTCCACCCTACTTCCCCCTTTCCCTTCTGTTTGATACTGACCAACAGTTGTGGAGGTACCCCATCCTCTGGGATGAATCGGCTCTAGAGTGTTGGTGAAATATTTTAGTAGTCTGAGAGCCACCTTTTATCTTATAACATTTCCAAAACCCTTTGTGGAGATACCCCATCCTCCGCATGAATCGGCTCTAGAGTGTTGGTGATTTTTTTAAGCAGTCTGAGATCCACCTTTTATCTTATAACATTTCCAAAACCCTTTGTGGAGATACCCCATCCTCCGCATGAATCGGCTCTAGAGTGTTGGTGATTTTTTTAAGCAGTCTGAGATCCACCTTTTATCTTATAACATTCCCCAAACCCTTTGTGGAGGTACCCCATCCTCCGGGATGAATCGGCTCTAGAGTGTTGGTGAAATATTTTAGTAGTCCGAGAGCCACCTTTTATGTTACAACATTTGCAAAACCCTGACTTGTCCCCGATGGGGAAGACAGAAGAACATCACACCTTGTCCAATAACGGGGAAGGTGGTGGTGGGGGGGATCCGAATCGGTGCAACAAGACCTCTGTTCCCCCCTTCCCCTCCATCACTCCCCTTCCAACCATCATGCTAATTAAGTGCTGCTGAGATACCCCTCTGTCACTCTCTGCCATACGTCCAATCAGAATTAGGAACTGGCTGCTTTTGGTGTTAGAGCAGAATCCCTCCCCTTACCCTGCAGTTGAATAAAAGGGAAAAAAAACACATACACACACACGGCATAGCAATGCAGCAATAGATCAAATGTGGTCCCAGAGCAAGGAGTACTAACCTGAACATCAAGTCTTAGTCCTAGCATCCCCAACCCCCCCCCCTCTAAGGTGATTGAACGTTAAGCTGCATCCCTTCTAAAGCATCAGCATCAGCCACTTGTCCATGCACTCCATCTTGGGTATCCCTTCTGATCTCAGCTGCTTCTGTTTCATCTGCAGAGTCAACCTGCCGGAGTGATAGCATCCCCCCCCCCCTCCAGACCCTGCATTGGGATGGGTTGTTGGGGTGACCTCCTCTCCATCCTTCACTGGAGTAAAGAGAGGAGAATGCGGGCAACCCATTTAGCCAGGGAAGGGTTCTCCCCTAAAACCTTGCTTAGCAAATAAGTCTCACCCAGCAAAGGCGTTGTTAGCAACAAAAAAAAAGAAAAAGGCTTTGATGCAAGACGGCAAGTTCGCCCTATTGCAGATGAAGTGTTTCATGTTAACGCAAGCTCTCCCTCCCCCTTCTTCTTCTCTCCCTCTGGAGAAGCTGGAAAATACAAGGATCATCATCCTAGACAGGTACGCTCTACTCCCATCCACAGGCGCACACACACGGCATCCCTAATCCTTCGCAAAGGGATCACCGGTCTGCGCCTCCGTCATATGAAGCCGAACCCCCCTCCAGGCAATTCTGCAGCTATAGAAAAATTAAATACAATCTGTTGCCAGCTGCCTTCATCATCGCAATCGGCTCCCGTTGCATAAAAAAAAAAATACTAAAGTAATAATAATATTAATATACATAATGGTCGCTTACCAGGCCATGATAGAAGGAGGAGGGAGGGAAGACAGGAATCCAGGGTAGGCTCTTCTTGTTTTTTGTTTTTTTCTGGTCGTCTGAATCAAAGGAAGGAAAATGAAAAAGCTGGGAAATGATGTAAAACTGGTTCCAGCAGCTGATACTGGAGAACTACATGCCTCATGGATGGAGCCCAGAACTCTGTGCTTGTAGACCATCTGCAGACTTCAGCATCCCAGGAGTGCGGAAGGCGGCAGGGTCCAGAGGGGGGGGGGTGGGGGGGAGGACCACAGAAGGACCGTTAAGGACGAATCCCAAACCTTCACCGCAAATCAGCCGCCCCCGTCCCTTCCCGAGCAGACACAGGATTCCTATTAAATGGAGCGTCAGTAGTGAAATCATTGACTAATTATAAGCCGGGAGAAAAAAAAAAAAAGATGCTTTTTTTTTTCTTCTTCTCAGCCTCCCCCCCACCCCCCCTCTTATCGCTTGCGAATGGCACAGTCCAAGCCCACTTCATCGGTGATGGCACAGCGTTATCATTGATTCTACCTGCAATAGCTTTTCTGCGCTCTCCAAAAAGCTCACGCTGGTAGCATTAGCAAAAGAACACTCGGCTTTCAAGAAGCTGACCCCCCCTTTTTTCCTTGTTTAATCCGCATCTAAAGTACCCTTAAAAAAAAAAAATGCAACAAAAAAATCTAAAAAAAATAAAGGCGTTATGTAGTGTTTTTTTTGCATGAGAAAGCGTAAAAAAAAAAGGTGTGTGGGGGGGTCGGGTTGTTGTGAATAGAGATTTTTTTTTTTTTTTTAGCTGAAGGAAGGTGAAACAGAAGGACAAGTTAACCCCTCCCTTTCGGCAAGGGGAACCGGGAGTGTTAAACGACCCCGACGCCTTGTCATTTAACTGGAAGGACAAGAGAAGGAAAGAGCCAAGGCTTTGGTGTCTGTGTCATTCAAAAAGAAAGCCCAAGACTTGAGGTCTAGTCACAATGGAACCTTTTGGAGGGTCATTGACATTTTGTAACATTTTCTTTTTCTAAAAAAAAAATTAAAATAATAATCTTTAGGCAGCTGGGGAAAAAAAATCTTTAAGCTTGAAATCACCGTACAAAAATAATAAAAACAATATTTAAGCTTGAAATCACAGTACAAAAAAAAAAATTTAAAAAAAATTCTTTAAGCTTGAAATTACAATACGAGAAAAAAAAATCTTTAAGCTTGAATTCACAGTACAAAACAAAAATAAAAAAATATCTTTAGGCTTGAAATCATAGTATGAAAAACAAAATCTTTAAGCTTGAAATCACAGTACAAAAAAAAAGAAAAAAAATCTTTAAGCTTGAATTCACAGTACAAAAAAAATAAAAAAACATCTTTAAGCTTGAAATCACAGTACAAGGAAAAAGAAAACTATGGGCCAGATCCACAGAGAATTGGATCCGCGCAGCGTATCAGAGATACGCTACGCCGCCGTACCTTACCTGGCGTTCAGTCGAATCCTCAAAGATTTTGCGCCGTAAGTTACGGCGGCGTAGTGTATTTCTGGCGGCGAAATTCAAATCGGCGATTAGGGGGCGGGTTTCATTTAAATGAAGCGCGTCCCCGCGCCGAATGAACTGTGCATGCGTCGTCCCGAAATTTCCCGCCGTGCATTGCGCTAAATGACGTCGCTAGGACGTCATTTTTTTAACTTAGACGTGAGTTACGACCCATCCCGATTCACGGACGACTTACGCAAAAATTTAAAAAAATTTAAATTTCGACGCGGGAACGACGGCCATACTTAACATGGCAAGTCTATCTATACGCTGCAAAATACCAGCTTTAACTATACGCCGGAAAAAGCCGACTACAGACGACGTTAGAAAATGCGACGGCCGCGCGTACGTTCTTGGATCGACGGAAATAGCTAATTTGCATACCCGACGCGGAAAACGACGAGAACTCCACCCAGCGGGCGCCGAAGTATTGCATCTAAGATCCGAAGGCGTACGAAGCCATACGCCTGTCGGATCGAACCCAGATGCTGTCGTATCTTGGTTTGAGGATTCAAACTAAAGATACGACGCGGTAATTTGAAAGTACGCTGGCGTATCAGTAGATACGCCGGCGTACTTCGTCTGTGGATCTGCCCCAAAATCTTTAAGCTTGAAATGACAGTACAAAAAAATAAATAAAATAAAAAATCTTTAGGTTCAAATTACAGTACAAAAAAAAAAATCTTTAAGCTTGAAATCACAGTTCAAAAAAATAAAAAAATCTTTAAGCTTGAAATCATAGTACACAAAAAAAAAATAAAAAAATCTTTAGGCTTGAAATCACAGTACAGAAATAAAAAATCTTTAAGCTTGAAATTACAGTACAAAAAAAAAATAAAAAAAAAAATCTTTAAGCTTGAAATCATAGTACAAAAAAAAACATCTTTAAGTTTGAAATCACAGTACAAAAAAATTAATATAAATAAATATTTAAGCTTGAAATCACAGTACAGAAAAAAAGAAAACAAATCTTTAAGCTTTAAACCACAGTACAAAAAAATAAATAAAAAATGAGCATTGCTTTCCTCCTCCGCCAATGAAAGCAGTCCTTCCTTCGCACCTATTGATTGCACATCCGTCATTGGAATGTGTATGCCCTCACTAGGCAGATAATGATGTGTGCCAAAGTGTATCAGCACAACCTGCAGCAATGTCCTTGATGGTGTCCTTCATAAGAAAAAGCTGTACTCTACATGAGCGCAAAGATTTCATTCATAAACAGAAGGGATGGATTGGAGCGGACACAAGTGACTTCTCAGGACAGGCCATGCTGTGATCAGGACAGCCCGGCACATATGTGGTGCAGTGTCAGCGCAGCTCATTTGCCTAACAATTGATGATCCTAAACGCTGGTTCCATGGAGCAGATGGCAGGGCACCGGAGGGGGTGCTGCACATGTAGGGGCACCCCGGCTATGCAAATTGTCCCGGAGTGCTACCCTTGTATGTTCACGTTCAGTTCACACATGTGATTGAATTTTTATTATGCATATGCTATTATGGAGAAAAGAAAAAAAAAGGGGGGGGGGGGGGGTGTCAACTCTGTGAACATTAGATAATTATTAGTAACATGTTCCCATGGTAATAGGGAATACGAAGATGGAGTTAGAGCTGCAGGCCCTTTAAATGAAAAGGTCTACCAGCTAAAGCGCCATTAACATAGGTGAAGGTATATGGTGCTCTGTGAATGATATAATCTTAGAGAGAGGGAGGGAAGGGAGAGAGAAGGGGAGAGAGAAGAGGAGAGGGAGAGAGAAGGGGAGAAAAAGAGGAAAGGGAGAGAGAAGGGGAGAAAAAGAGGAAAGGGAGAGAGAAGGGGAGAAAAAGAGGAAAGGGAGAGAGAAGGGGAGAAAAGGAGGAAAGGGAGAGAGAAGGGGAGAAAAAGAGGAAAGGGAGAGAGAAGGGGAGAAAAAGAGGAAAGGGAGAGAGAAGGGGAGAAAAAGAGGAAAGGGAGAGAGAAGGGGAGAAAAAGAGGAAAGGGAGGGAGAATGGGAGAAAAAGAGGAAAGGGAGAGAGAATGGGAGAAAAAGAGGGAAGGGAGAGAGAAGGGGAGAAAAAGAGGAAAGGGAGAGAGAAGGGGAGAAAAAGAGGAAAGGGAGAGAGAAGGGGAGAAAAAGAGGAAAGGGAGAGAGAAGGGGAGAAAAGGAGGAAAGGGAGAGAGAAGGGGAGAAAAAGAGGAAAGGGAGAGAGAAGGGGAGAAAAAGAGGAAAGGGAGAGAGAAGGGGAGAAAAAGAGGAAAGGGAGAGAGAAGGGGAGAAAAAGAGGAAAGGGAGAGAGAAGGGGAGAAAAAGAGGAAAGGGAGAGAGAAGGGGAGAAAAAGAGGAAAGGGAGAGAGAAGGGGAGAAAAAGAGGAAAGGGAGAGAGAAGGGGAGAAAAGGAGGAAAGGGAGAGAGAAGGGGAGAAAAAGAGGAAAGGGAGAGAGAAGGGGAGAAAAAGAGGAAAGGGAGCGAGAAAAGGAGGAAAGGGAGAGAGAAGGGGAGAAAAAGAGGAGAGGGAGAGAGAAGGGGAGAAAAAGAGGAAAGGGACAGAGAAGGGGAGAAAAAGAGGAAAGGGAGAGAGAAGGGGAGAAAAAGAGGAAAGGGAGAGAGAAGGGGAGAAAGAGGAAAGGGAGAGAGAAGGGGAGGAAATGGAGAGAGAAGGGGAGGAAAGGGAGAGAGAAGGGGAGAAAAAGAGGAAAGGGAGAGAGAAGGGGAGGAAAGGGAGAGAGAAGGGGAGAAAAAGAGGAAAGGGAGAGAGAAGGGGAGAAAAAGAGGAAAGGGAGAGAGAAGGGGAGAAAGAGGAAAGGGAGAGAGAAGGGGAGGAAAGGGAGAGAGAAGGGGAGGAAAGGGAGAGAGAAGGGGAGAAAAAGAGGAAAGGGAGAGAGAAGGGGAGGAAAGGGAGAGAGAAGGGGAGAAAAAGAGGAAAGGGAGAGAGAAGGGGAGAAAAAGAGGAAAGGGAGGGAGAAGGGGAGAAAAAGAGGAAAGGGAGAGAGAGAGAGGGGGAGAAAAAGAGGAAAGGGAGAGAGAAGGGGAGAAAAAGAGGAAAGGGAGGGAGAAGGGGGGAAAAAGAGAGACGGGAGAGAAGAGGAAAAGAGAGGAAGAGAGATAGAAGGGGAGAGAGAGAGAAAAAGGAGAGAGAGAGGAGAAAGAGAGAGAAAAGAGGACAATAGAGAAAAATAGGAGAGGAGATATAGAGAAAGAGAGGGGAGAGGAAGAGAGGAGGGGGTAGAGAGGGGAGGAGAGAGAGAGATATATAGAAGAGGGGAAGAGAGAGAGAAAAGAGAGAAATAGAAGAGGGGGAGAGAGAGAGGGAAGGGGGGAGAGAGATAGAAGAGAGAGATAGAAGAGAGAGATAGAAGAGAGGGAGAGAGATAGAAGAGGGGGAGAGCGAGAGAGAAGAGAGAGATGGAAGAGGGAGAGAGAGAATGTAGAGAGAGGTTAGAGAGAGAAGGGGGAGAGAAGAGGGGAAGAGGGAGAGAGAGAGAAGGGGAGAGGAAGAGAGAGAGGAGATAGGGGGAGGGGGAGAGATAGAACTAGGAGAGAGAGATAAAATAGGAGAGAGAGGAAGAAGGGGGAAGAGAGCAGAGGAGAGGAAGAGAGAGAGTTAGGGGAAAGGAGAGAGAAGAGGAAATAGAGAGAAAAAGGAGAGGAAGAGATAGGAGAAAGAGAGAAAGGAGGACAGGAGAGAAGGGTAGAGAAAGAGAGGGAAGAGGGGGAGAAAATGAGATAGAAAGAGGGAGAAGGAGAGGAGAGGGGGAGAGAGAGAAGGGAGAGAGAGTTAGGGGAAAGGAGAGAGAGAAGAGGAAATAAAGAGTAAAAGAGGAGAGAAGATGGAGAGAGAAGAGGAAGAGAGAGAAGGGGAGATACAAAGGAAAAAGAGTGAAGGAGAGGAAGAGAGAGAGATGGGAGAGAGAGAGAAGAGGGAGAGAGACAGAAGTTGAGAGAGATAAGAAAAGGAGAGGGAGAGAGATGGGAGAAAGAGAGATAAGAGGACAAGAGAGAGAAAAAGAGGAGGGGAGAAAAGGGAGCGAGAGAAGAGGAGGGAGAGAGAGAAGAGGAGGGAGAGAGAGAAGAGGAGGGAGAGAGAGAAGAGGAGGGAGGGTAGAAGAGGAGGGAGGGAAAGAAAAGGGAGATAGAAGGGGGTGAGAAGAGAGTGGAGAGGAAGAGATAGAGAAAAGGGAGAGAGAGAGGAAGAAGGGGGAAAAGAGCGGAGGAAAGGAAGAGAGAGTTAGGGGAAAGGAGAGAGAAGAGGAAATAGAGAGAAAAAGGAGAGGAAGAGAGAGAGATAGGAGAAAGAGAGAAAGGAGGACAAGAGAGAAAAAATAGGGTAGAGAAAGAGAGGGAAGAGGGGGAGAGAATGAGACAGAAAAAGGGAGAGAGGGGAGGAGGGGGAGAGAGAAGGCAGAGAGAGAGAGAGTTAGGGGAAAGGAGAGAGAGAATAGGAAATAAAGAGAAAAATAGGAGAGAAGATGGAGAGAGAGAAGAGGAAGAGAGAGAAGGGGAGATAGAAAGGGAAAAAGAGCAAAGGAGCCCACTCTCTGATGGGCGAAAGAGTGAGAAGAGGAGAAGAGTGAGGCCCCGTACACACGGCCGAGGAACTCGACGTGCCAAACACGTCGAGTTCCTCGGTGAGTTCAGGGATGAAGCCGCCGAGGAGCTCGGCGGGCCGCCTTCTCCCATAGAACAACGAGAAAATAGAGAACATGTTCTCTATTTTCTCGACGAGTTCCTCGGCGGCTCCATCGGGCCAAAAGTGTACAAACGACAGAGTTTCTCGGCAGAATCCGGGTTTGACCGAGTTTCTCTGTGAATTCTGCCGAGAAACTCTGTCGTGTGTACGAGGCCTGAGAGAGACAGAAGGGGAGAGAGATAAAAAAGGAGAGGGAGAGAGAGAGAGAGATGGGAGAAAGAGAGATAAGAGGACGAGAGAGAGAAGAAGGAGGGGAGAAAAGGGAGCGAGAGCAGGGGGAGAGAGAGAAGAGGAGGGAGGGAAAGAAAAGGGAGAGAGAAGGGGATGAGAGAAGGGAGAGGGGGGAGAGGAGAGGAATAGAGGAGAGGAGAGGAAGCTAGAGATATAGGAGAAAGAGAGAGAAGAGGAAAGGGGAGTGAGAGACGGGAGAGACAAGGGGAAAGAGAGAGGAAGAGAGAGATAGGAGAAAGAGAGAGAAGAGGAAGGGGAGAGAGAAGGGGAAAGAGGAGATAAGAGGTGGAGTCAGAAAGAGAGGGAGCAAAACAAAGAGAGGAAGAGAGAGAAGGGGGAGAAGAGGGAGAGAGAAGATGGAGGGGAGAGATAGAAAGGGGAGGGGGAGAGGGGGGAGCTAGAGGAAATTGGAGAGGAAGATAGAGGTAGGAGAAAAAGAGAGGCGGAAGGGGGAGAGAGAGAAGGGGAAAGAGAGCTAGGGAAAGGTGAGAGAAGAGGAAATAAAGAGAAAAAGAGGAGAAGAGAGAGAGATAGGGGAAAGAGAGAGAGAGAAGATGGAGAGAGACAGAGAAGAGGGAGAGAGAAGGGAAGAGGAGAGCAAGAGAGAGAAGATGAAGGGAGAGAAAAGGAAGTTAGAGAGAAGAAGAGGGAGAGAGATAAAAAAAGGAGAGGAAGAGAGAGAGATAAGAGGACGAGGGAGAGAAAAAGAGGGGAGAGAAGAGGAAGAGAGAGAAGAGGAGGAGAAGAGAAGGAAGAGGGAGAGTGAAGAGGGAGAGTGAAGAGGGAGAGTGAAGAGGGAGGCAGAAGAGAGTGAAGAGGGAGGCAGAAGAGAGTGAAGAGGGAGGCAGAAGAGAGTGAAGAGGGAGAAGGGGAAGGGGGAGAGAGAAAGGGAAAGAGCGGAGGAGAGGAAAAAGAGAGATGGGGAAAGAGAGAGGAAAGAAAGAGAGAGGAAAGAAAGAGAGAGAGATAGGAGAGAGAAGGGGGAGAGAGGGGAGAGAAAGAGAGAGAAGATGGAGAGAGAGATAGAGGGGGAGAGAGAGGGAAAGAGAGAGGAGAGGAAGAGAGAGATAGAGGGGGAGAGGAGGAGAGACAGATGAGGGAGGGGGAGAGAGAAGGGGAAAGAGCGGAGGAGAGAAAGAGAGAGAAGAGGAGGAGAGAGAAAAAAAGAGAGGAAGTGAGAGAGAGATAAGAGAAAGAGAGAGGAGAGGACGAGAGAGAGATAGAGGAAGAGAGAGATGAGGTACAGACAGAAGGGAAGGGAGAGAAAAAAAAGGAGAGGAAGAGAGAGAGAGAGATAGGAGAAAGAGAGAGAAGAGGTTGAGATGGCGAGATAGAGGGGAGAGAACTGGATGAGAGATAGGAGAAAGAGGAGAGGAGAGGAAGAGAGAGATGAGAGAGAGCGAATATGGAGGGAGTGAGGAAAGAGAGAAGCGGGAGAGGGAGAGAAGATGGAGAAAGATAGAAGAGGCAGGGGAGAGAAGATGGGGAGGGAGAGAGAGGGAGAGACAAGAAGAGGGAGAGGAGGAGAGAGAAAAAGAGGAGAAGAGAGATAGGAGAAAGAGAGAGAAGATGAAGAGAGAAGAGGAGAGGAAGAGAGAGAGGGGGAAAAAGGAGAGGGAGAGAGAGAGAGAGATAGAAAGAGAGAGGAGGACGAGAGAGAGAGGAGAGGAGGGTAGAAAAAGAGGGGGGGAGAGAAGAAAGGGGAGAGCAAGAGGAAAGGAGAGAAGAGGGGGAGAGAGAGAGAGAGAAGAGGGGGGGGAGAGAGAGAGAGAAGAGGGGGAGAGAGAGAGAGAAGAGGGGGAGAGAGAGAGAGAAGAGGGGGGAGAGAGAGAGAGAAGAGGGGGAGAGAGAGAGAGAAGAGGGGGAGAGAGAGAAGAGGGGGAGAGATAGAGAGAAGAGGGGGAGAGAGAGAGAGAATAGGGGGAGAGAGAGAGAGAAAAGGGGGAGAGAGAGAAGAGGGGGAGAGAGAAGAGGGGGAGAGAGAGAGAGAAGAGGGGGAGAGAGAAGAGGGGGAGAGAGAGAGAGAAGAGGGGGAGAGAGAGAGAGAAGAGGGGGAGAGAGAAGAGGGGGAGAGAGAAGAGGGGGGGAGAGAAGAGGGGGAGAGAGAGAGAGAAGAGGGGGAGAGAGAGAGAGAAGAGGGGGAGAGAGAGAGAGAAGAGGGGGAGAGAGAGAGAGAAGAGGGGGAGAGAGAGAGAGAAGAGGGGGAGAGAGAAGAGGGGGAGAGATAGAGAGAAGAGGGGGAGAGAGAGAGAGAAGAGGGGGAGAGAGAGAGAGAAGAGGGGGAGAGAGAGAGAGAAAAGGGGGAGAGAGAGAGAAGAGGGGGAGAGAGAAGAGGGGGAGAGAGAGAGAGAAGAGGGGGAGAGAGAAGAGGGGGAGAGAGAGAGAGAAGAGGGGGAGAGAGAAGAGGGGGAGAGAGAGAGAGAAGAGGGGGAGAGAGAGAGAGAAGAGGGGGAGAGAGAAGAGGGGGAGAGAGAAGAGGGGGGGAGAGAAGAGGGGGAGAGAGAGAGAGAAGAGGGGGAGAGAGAGAGAGAAGAGGGGGAGAGAGAGAGAGAGAGAAGAGGGGGAGAGAGAGAGAGAAGAGGAGGAGAGAGAGAGAGAAGAGGGGGAGAGAGAAGAGGGGGAGAGAGAGAGAGAAGAGGGGGAGAGAGAGAGAAGAGGGGAAGTGAAAGAGAAGAGGGGGGAGTGAGAGAGAAAAGAGAGAAGAAAGGACTGCTATTGGCCATTGAGCCAATGATGTGAGGAGACAAAATATAATATACAATCTATTTAACCACTTGACCTATGGAAGGTTTACCCCCCCCCCCTTCATGACCAGGCCATTTTTTTTTGCAATACGGCGTTACTTTAGTTGACAATTGCACGGTCGTGCGACGCTGTACGCAAATAAAATTTGTGTCATTTTTTTCCCCCCCACAAATAGAGCTTTCTTTTGGTGATACTTGATCACCTCTGCGTCAGATGACGTCATATCACATTGTTTTACCCAGATAACCACTAATGAATGAAAAATTGGAAAAAATAGGGGAAGAAATAGAAAAAAAAAAGCGATAAAAGAAATCAGAAAAAATCCCAGAAAAAATTGCAAATCCCCCAAAAAAGCAGAAAAAAAAATCGGAAATCAGAAAAACCTATATGATCATTAGCAGGAGGGGCAATGTTTTTATATTTTAAATTCTGTACTTTTTTTGTCCATGCATGTTGTGAACAAGGCCATCGTGGCTGAAACGCGTTAACATCTGCTGTACCTATTCAATTTAATATGAAGTATCAATACATTTTGAGATATTTAAAAGCATGTATGGAGTTGCGGATCGTCTTCGATCAGGACGTCATAGGATGTCCTCCCAGGATCGCGATTTGGCGCGATTTGTCACCCGCTATGTCCACCGGACACAACCGAGGACAGATCACTGTACCATGTGATCGCTGTGACCAATCACAGCAGATAACATGACAATTGTACACAATGGATGGTTTCCTTTAATGCCATTTATTGTGTACAATTGTGTTGATCGCTGTTATTGATTACATGGTACAGACAAGGACAATAATAGCCCATCTGTACTAAGTGATTAGCTTTGGCCAAGTACAGCTAATCACAACAATACAAACTAAAGGAATGTATTCCACTCAGTAAAAATGGTTGATTATGACAGGGATATTCACTGTAATAAAAAAAAATCCTAGGGCTAGATTCAGGTAGGGGGATGTAAGTTTGTGCAGGCGTACGCTACGCCGCCACAATTTAGAGAGGGAAGTGCAGTATTCACAAAGCACCTGCTCCGTAAGTTGCGGCGGCGTAGCGTAAATCTGCCGGCGTAAGCGCGCCAAATTTAAATTGTCAAGAGGTGGGAGTGTTTTATGTAAATAAAACATGACCCCTACGTAAAATACGTTTCTCACGAACGGCGCATGCACCGGCCGTGAACTTATCCCAGTGCGCATGCTCCTAATCACGTCGCAAATAGTCAATGCTTTCGACATGAACGTAATTACGCAAAGCCCTATTCGCGAACGACGTAAAATTTTCAAAATTCGACGCGGGAACGACGTCCATACTTAACATTGGCTATGCCTCATATAGCAGGAGTAACGTTACGCCGGAAAAAGCCTCACGCAAACGACGCAAAAAAATCCGCCGGGCGCACGTACGTTTCTGAATCTGCGTATTCAGCTCATTTGCATATTCTACGCTGAAATCGACGGAAGCGCCACCTAGCGGCCAGCGTAAATATGCAACTAAGATACGACGGCGTAAGAGACTTACGCCAGTCGGAACTTAGCCTAATTTCGGCGTATCTTGCTTTCTGAATACAGAAAGAAGATACGCCGGCGCAGCTTTGAATTTACGCGGCGTAGATTCTTGCTGAATCTAGCCCCTAGTGTGTAAAAAAAAAAAAACACCTCCCCAGAGGAGTACAGTGTTACTATGGTAACATTGTATTGCTCTGGTCACTGTATGTAAAAAAATAAAAAATGGCCATGTGTGCCCGTTTAACCACTTCAGCCCCGGAGGATTTGGCTGCCAAATGACCGGGCCACTTTTTGCGATTCGGCACTGCGTCATTTTAACTGACAATTGCGCGGTTGTGCGACGTGGCTCCCAAACAAAATTGATGTCCTTTTTTTCCCCACGAATAGAGCTTTCTTTTGGTGGTATTTGATCACCTCTGCGTTTTTTTTTTTTTGCACTATAAACCTAAAAAGAGCGACAATTTTGAAAAAAAGTTATATTTTTTAATTTTTGCTATAATAAATATCCCCCAAAAATATATAAAACATAAAAATTTTTCTCTTAGCTAGGTTTAAATGTATCTCTGTTTGAGAATACACTTAAACTTACGACGGCTTAGATTCCAAGTTACGTTGGCGTATCTACTGATACGCCGGCGTAACTCTACCTGAATCTGGCTATTAGTCATTATTGGAAGGGATGCCCGGAGACTGGACAATTATTTCAAGGGTTCCTCTGGGTTGAAGGTTGAGGAAGGTCGGTGTAGGGTCACACCCAGCACCTTGTATGGTATGAAGGACCGAAGGTGTTCTACTCTAGTGTTGAGCGGAATACGCCATATTCGATTTCGCGATATATCACGAATATATAGACGAATATTCGTGAAATATTCGCTAAAATAGAATATTCGTGATATTTTATCAAAAAACATTTTTGCTAAATTTTGCTAATGCGAATGCGAAATTGATTGCGAAATTTTGACAACTGTGGTAGGAGAACTCTGATTGGCTCTGATGCAAAAGAAGGGCGGAGAAAGTATTCGCGAATATTCGTGATATTTTATCGAAATTTCGCTAATGCGAATGCGAAATTGATTGCGAAATTTTGACAACTGTGGTAGGAGAACTCTGATTGGCTCTGATGCAAAAGTAGGGCGGAGAAAGTATTCGCGAATATTCGGCAACATAAAAGGATCGCCTCAGCTTAGCTACTCGGCCCAGGGTCTCTAATCATACCAGCAATGCTTTTAGACGTCGATAGGATGTGATCTGTTTTAAAAATAAAATTGAAAAAATACGAATATTCGGAATAGCGAATTTTGGCCGCGAAATTCGAGTTATTCGCGAATATTCGAATATGCCATGTTCGTAACGAATATTCGCAATGCGAATATTCGTGAGCAACACTACTCAATGTACAATAAACCATAATAACAATCACTATCCCGACTAAAGCAAATATTAAGCCAATTGCTACGGGTTTCCGAACTTCATACATCATCTCAACTGTCTGTAACCGTCCATTATAAAGTATGCCTGGTCTTTTTTTTTATTTCAATACAATTAACAAAGGATGTCTGGATAATTTTCCCATGATCCGATTTCTGTCCTCAGCTGCAGCTATATATAGGCACCAGACAGACCGTATTGGATGTAAAAATTATAAACCATCAGGTTGTGCTCTCCGTCTGACATACATCTCTTCCTAGACCGTGAGGAACTCCACAGCACATAGCGATTATCAGCAAAAGCCCAAATGGTGTTCTCAACCGATTTTCTATTTAACCACTTAAGGACCGGACCAATATGCTGCTAAATGACCCAAGGGGTTTTTACAAATCGGCACTGCGTCGCTTTAACAGACAATTGCGCGGTCGTGCGACGTGGCTCCCAAACAAAATTGGCGTCCTTTTTTCCCCACAAATAGAGCTTTCTTTTGGTGGTATTTGATCACATCTGCGGTTTTTATTTTTTGCGCTATAAACAAAAATAGAGCGACAATTTTGAAAAAAAATCTATATTTTTTACTTTTTGCTATAATAAATATCCCCCAAAAACATAATTTTTTTTTCCCTCAGTTTAGGCCGATACGTGTTCTACCTATTTTGGGGAAAAAGAATCGCAATAAGCGTTTATCGATTGGTTTGCGCAAAATTTATAGCGTTTACAAAATAGGGGATAGTTTTTTTTTTTTTTTTTTTACTACTAATGGCGGCGATCAGCGATTTTTTTTGTGACTGCAACATTATGGCGGACACTTCGGACAATTTTGACACATTTTTGGGACAATTGTCATTTTCACAGCAAAAAATGCATTTAAATTGCATTGGCCCAGATTCAGGTACATTTGCGCTTTATTTGCGGAGGCACAGGACAAAGATTCACAGTAGCTCCGTAAATTGCAAGGGCGCGCCGGCAAAATTGCCCGGCGTAAGCGCGCGCAATGTAAATGATCCATTTAAATTCGGCGCGCTCCCGGGCGCCGAGCGTAGAGCGCATGCTCCTTCGGGAAACTTTCCCGACGTGCATTGCGGCAAATGACGTCGCAAGGACGTCATTTGCTTCAAAGTGAACGTGAATGGCGTCCAGCGCCATTCACGAATCACTTACGCAAACAACGTAAAATTTGAACGTCGCAATGCGGGAAGGGCGGTATACTTTAGCATTGGCTGCCCCTACTATTAGAAGGGGCAGACTTACGCTAAAGACGCCGTACGGAAAATCCGTAACTTGCGTACGCAGGGCCCGCGCAACTTTGTGAATCGGTGTTAGTATGCAATTTGCATACTATACGCTGATCACAATGGGAGCGCCCCCTAGCGGTCAACGCAAGAATGCAGCCTAAAATCAGCGTGGCATAAGAGCCTTATGCCACACAGATTTTAGGCTGCAGTCGGCGTTACGATGTTCCTGAATCAGGAGCATTCGTAACGCCGGCGCAAGTAAGCAATTGCGCTGCGTAACCTATGGTTACACAGGCGCAATTGCTTACTGAATCTGGGCCATTGTTTATTGTGAAAATGACAGTTGCAGTTTGGGAGTTAACCACAGGGGGCGCTGTAGGAGTTAGGGTTCACCTAGTGTGTGTTTACAACTGTAGGGGGGTGTGGCTGTAGGACTGACGTCATCGATCGAGTCTCCCTATAAAAGGGATCACTCGATCGATGCAGCCGCCACAGTGAAGCACAGGGAAGCCGTGTTTACATACGGCTCTCCCCGTTCTTCAGCTCCGGGGAGCGATCGCGAGGGGGCGGCTATAAACGAATAGCCACGCCGTCGTCCCGGATCGCTCGGACAGCCACGGGAACCGCTGCATGTACGGGGGGGGGGGGGTCCCGATCGGACCCCCGACCCACGTCTAGGCAGGGACGTAAAGGTACGCCAATGTGCCTGTCCGTGCCATTCTGCCGACGTAAATGTACATGCGGCGGTTGGGAAGTGGTTAATATTTCAGGAATAAGGAATTGACAGGTGGGCTTTACAGAAATGCTGTCCCTGAAGGCAATATGGCCGCTGCTTCATGTATTGCGGTCACACTTCAAGGAGACTTTCAACTCAACATTTTTGTCCATGTAGCAATAAGTCCCTCCTCCCTTAGGGCTAGTTTACACTCGCTTCAAAACATGGCTTCGGACAGGCTTTGGTAAAGCTCTCTGAATGCCAGTCAAAGCTCCTGTCACTAAATAAAATGGTTAGCTTACAGTCCTGTTTACACCTTGCTTTGGCTTCACTTTAAAAATGATATTCCATGCCGCTTCAAAGCCTCCATAGAAGTCTATGACAAAGCTTGTTTGAAATCCTACAAAGCCTCATGAAGCCTCATCAAAGCCTCACCAAGCCAAAGCTCCTGTTACTAAATAAAGTAGCTTACACCTTACTTTTGCTTGGTGCTTTGATGAGGCTTCGGTGGAGCTTCAATGATGCTTCAATGAGGCCTCGTGGGGCTTTGGTGAGGCTTCGTGGGGTTTTGATGAGGCTTCGTGGGGCTTTGGTGAGGCTTCGCAGGGTTTTGATGAGGCTTTGTGGGGCTTTGATGAGGCTTTGTGGGGCTTTGATGAGGCTTTGTGGGGCTTTGATGAGGCTTTGTGGGGCTTTGATGAGGCTTTGTGGAGGCTTTGTGGGGCTTTGATGAGGCTTTGTGGGGCTTTGATGAGGCTTCGTGGGGCTTTGATAAGGCTTCGTGGGGCTTTGATGAGGCTTCGTGGGGCTTTGATGAGGCTTTGTGGGGCTTCAGTGAGGCTTCATGGAGCTTCGATGAGGCATCAGTGGGACTTCAAGCGAGCTTTGCCATAGACTTTTATGAAGGCTTTGAAGATGCTTTGAAACACATGGCAAAGCTCGCTTGAAGCCCCACAAAGCCTCATTGAAGCTCCACCAAAGCTTCATCGAAGCCTCACCAAAGGCTCATCAAAGCCCCACCAAAGGCTCATCGAAGCTCCACCAAAGGCTCATCGAAGCTCCACCAAAGGCTCATCGAAGCTCCACCAAAGGCTCATCGAAGCCCCCCAAAGGCTCATTGAAGCCCCACCAAAGGCTCATTGAAGCCTCATCGAAGCCCCACCAAAGGCTCATTGAAGCCTCATTGAAGCCCCACCAAAGGCTCATTGAAGCCTCATTGAAGCCCCACCAAAGGCTCATTGAAGCCTCATCGAAGCCCCACCAAAGGCTCATTGAAGCCTCATCGAAGCCCCACCAAAGGCTCATTGAAGCCTCATCAAAGTCCCACCAAAGGTTTATTGAAGCCTCATCGAAGCCCCACCAAAGGCTCATTGAAGCCTCATCAAAGCCCCACCAAAGGCTCATTGAAGCCTCATCAAAGCCTCACCAAAGGCTCATTGAAGCCTCATCAAAGCCCCACCAAAGGCTCATTGAAGCCTCATCAAAGCCCCACCAAAGGCTCATTGAAGCCTCATCGAAGCCCCACCAAAGGCTCATTGAAGCCTCATCAAAGCCCCACCAAAGGCTCATTGAAGCCTCATCAAAGCCTCACCAAAGGCTCATTGAAGCCTCATCAAAGCCCCACCAAAGGCTCATTGAAGCCTCATCAAAGCCCCACCAAAGGCTCATTGAAGCCTCATCAAAGCCCCACCAAAGGCTCATTGAAGCCTCATCAAAGCCCCACCAAAGGCTCATTGAAGCCCCACCAAAGGCTCATCGAAGCACCAAGCGAAAGCAAGGTGTAAACAGGACTGTAGTATAATCATTTTATTTGGTGACAGGAGCTTTCACTTGCATTCAGAGAGCTTTAACAAAGCCTGTCCGAAGCCTTGTTTTGAAGCGAGTGTTGACTAGCCCTTAGGGCTCATTTAGGGCTAGTTTACACTTGCTTCAAAACAAGGCTTCGGACAGGCTTTGTTAAAGCTCTCTGAATGCAAGTCAAAGCTCCTGTCACTGAATAAAATAGCTTACACCTTACTTTTGCTTGGTGCTTTGATGAGGCTTCAGTGGAGCTTCAATGGTGCTTCAATGAGGCCTCGTGGGGCTTTAGTGAGGCTTTGTGGGGCTTTGGTGAGGCTTTGACAAGGCTTTCTGTGGCTTTGACGAGGCTTCGTGGGGCTTTGACGAGGCTTCGTGGGGCTTTGACGAGGCTTCGTGGGGCTTTGACGAGGCTTCGTGGGGCTTTGATGAGGCTTCGTAAGGCTTTGTGGGGCTTCAGTGAGGCTTCATGGAGCTTCGATGAGGCATCAGTGAGACTTCAAGCGAGCTTTGCCATAGACTTCTATGAAGGCTTTGAAGATGCTTTGAAACACATGGCAAAGCTCGCTTGAAGCCCCACAAAGCCTCATTGAAGCTCCACCAAAGCTTCTTTGAAGCCCCACCGAAGCCTCATCAAAGCCTCATCAAAGCCTCACCAAAGGCTCATCGAAGCCCCACCAAAGCCTCATTGAAGCCTCATCGAAGCCCCACCAAAGGCTCATCGAAGCCCCACCAAAGGCTCATCGAAGCCCCACCAAAGCCTCATTGAAGGCTCATCGAAGCCCCACCAAAGGCTCATCGAAGCTCCACCAAAGGCTCATCAAAGCCCCACCAAAGGCTCATCGAAGCCCACCAAAGGCTCATTGAAGCCTCATCGAAGCCCCACCAAAGGCTCATCGAAGCCCCACCAAAGGCTCATCGAAGCCCACCAAAGGCTCATCAAAGCCCCTACGAAGCCCACCAAAGGCTCATCGAAGCCCCACCAAAGCCTCATTGAAGGCTCATCGAAGCCCCACCAAAGGCTCATCGAAGCCCCACCAAAGGCTCATCAAAGCCCCACCAAAGACTCATCGAAGCCCACCAAAGGCTCATTGAAGCCTCATCGAAGCCCCACCAAAGGCTCATCGAAGCTCCACCAAAGACTCATCGAAGCCCACCAAAGGCTCATTGAAGCCTCATCGAAGCCCCACCAAAGGCTCATCGAAGCTCCACCAAAGGCTCATCGAAGCCCCACCAAAGCCTCATTGAAGGCTCATCGAAGCCCCACCAAAGGCTCATCGAAGCCCCACCAAAGCCTCATTGAAGGCTCATCGAAGCCCCACCAAAGGCTCATCGAAGCTCCACCAAAGGCTCATCAAAGCCCCACCAAAGGCTCATCGAAGCTCCACCAAAGGCTCATTGAAGCCTCATCGAAGCCCACCAAAGCCTCATTGAAGCCCCACCAAAGGCTCATCAAAGCCCCACCGAAGCACAAAACAAAAGCAAGGTGTAAACAGGACTGTAAGCTAACCATTTTATTTAGTGACGTGAGCTTTTTACTGACGTTCAGAGAGCTTCGATGAGGCTTTTTTATTTACAGTAGACAGTGCAGTCTGGAGTCAGTCTTTTAGCTTGGGGGTCCCTTGCTTTCCTAGTGTATGGGGCTGTGTGTTTCTATTGATGCACACAACATAGAGAGACACAAGTCTAGTGCCTGCATGCAAGGATAGCTGTATAAGATGCTGCAAGGGAAATGGGCCACCCTGAAACAGGAAACCTGGGGCACAGATCATGGCACCAACTTAAACTTTCACATAGGAAAGGATTAAAAAATAAAATAAAATGAATACTACGAATTTACCCCCAGAAGATTTACCCCCTTTCATGACCAGGCCATTTTTTTGCGATACGGAGCTGCGTTATTTTAACTGACAATTGCGCGGTTGTGCGACGCTGTACCCAAATAAATTTGATGTCCTTTTTTTCTCACAAATAGGACTTTCTTTTGGTGGTATTTGATCACCTCTGCAGATTTTTTTTGTTTATAGCGCAAAAAAAAACAAAAGAAATAGAGCGACAATTTTGAAAAAATAAACAATATTTTAAACTTTTTGCTTTAATAAATATCCAAAACAAATTGATAAAAAAAACAAAACTAATTTCTTTATCAGTTTAGGCCGATACGTATTCTTCTACATATTTTTGGTAAAAAAATTGTATGTTGATTGGTTTGCGCAAAAATTATAGGGCCAGATCCACAAAGATCTGCCTATCTTTAAGGCAGGCGTAGCGTATCTCAGATACACTACGCCGCCGTAACTTACAGCGTAGTTTCCGTATCCACAAAGAATTTGCGCCGTAAGTTACGGCGGCGTAGTGTAAATGTGTCGGCGTAAGGGCGCGCAATTCAAATGACTAAGATGTGGGCGCGTTTTATGTTAATTCAACTTGACTCCACATAAATGACGTTTTTTTTTGAACGGCGCATGCGCCGTCCGTGGGGGTATCCCAGTGCGCATGCTCGAAATCACGTCGCAAATAGTCAATGCTTTCGACGTGAACGTAATTTCCGCAAAGCCCTATTCGCGAACGTTTTACGCAAACAACGTAAACGACGGAAAATTTGACGCTGACCCGACGTCCATACTTAACATTGCGTACGCCTCATAGAGCAGGGGTAACGTTACGCCGGAAAAAGCCTTACGTAAACAACGTAAAAAAATGCGCCGGGCGGACGTACGTTCTGAGAATCGGCGTATCGAGCTAATTTGCATACTCTACACGGAAATCAACGGAAGCGCCAGCTAGCGGCCAGCGTAAATATGCACCTAAGATCCGACGGCGTGCTAAGACGTACGTCAGTCGGATCGAGCCCACATTCAGTTGTATCTTGTTTTGTGGATACAAAACAAAGATACGCCGGAGCATCCTATAAGTTGCGCGGCGCATCAATAGATACGCCAACGTAACTTCTTTGTGGATCTGGCCCATAGCGTCTACAAAATAGGGGAAAGATTTATGGCTATTTTATTCATATCGGACACTTTTGACACTATTTTGGGACCTTTGTAATTTATACAGCGATCGGTGCTATAAAAATGCACTGCTTACTGTGTAAATGATACTGGCAGGGAAGGGGTTAACCACTAGGGGTCGAGGAAGAGTTTAAGGGCCAGATTCTCGTACATCTGCGGCGACGTAACGTATCACATTTACGTTACGCCGCCACAAGTTTTACGGGCAAGTGCTTGATTCACAAAGCACTTGCCTGTAAAGTTGCGGCGGCGTAGCGTAAATTCCCCCGGCGCAAGCCCGCCTAATTCAAATGATCCGGGTAGGGGCGTGGATCATTTAAATTAGGCGCGTTCCTGCGCCGAACGTACTGCGCATGCGCCGTCCCTAAAATTTCCAGACGTGCATTTGCGGTAAATGATGTCGCAAGGACGTCATTGGTTTCGACGTGAACGTAAATGGCGTCCAGCGCCATTCACGGACGACTTACAGAAAGAACGTAAAATTTTCAAATTGCGACGCGGGAACGACGGCCATACTTAACATTGGATACGCCACCTAGGGGGCATGTTTATCTTTACGCCGCGTATCTCTTACGGAAACTACGTAAATTTAATACGACGGGCAAGCGTACGTTCGTGAATCGGCGTAACAACTCATTTGCATATTCTACGCCGACCGCAATGGAAGCGCCACCTAGCGGCCAGCGTAAATATTGCACCCTCAGATACGACGGCGCAGGCCATCGTATCTTAGGCATGTTTAAGTGTATCTCAGTTTGAGAATACACTTAAACATACGACGGGCTTAGATTCCGAGTTACTTTGGCGTATCTACTGATACGCCGGCGTAACTCTTTGTGAATCTGGCCCTAAATGTGTCCTAGGGAGTGATTCTAACTGTGTGGGGGCGTGGCTACAAGTGACATGACACTGATCGCTGCTCCCGATGAGAAGGAGCAGACGATGACTGTCCTGTCTCGAGACAGAGCAGGGAGATGCCTTGTTTTGCACAGGCATCCACCCCGTTTTTCAGCTCCGTGACACAATCGCGGGACACGGCGGACATCGAGTCCGCTGGCACGGTCATGGAGCTCGCAGCAGGGGCAAGCGCACTCCCACACGGCTGCAAATTTTAAGGGACGTATATATATATATATATACGTCCATATGCCTGTCCGTGCCATCCTGCCAACGTAAATGTTCGTGCGGCGGTCGGAAAGTGGTTAAACTGATTGAATCGCCACACAAATGGCCACAACTTCCCTTCCCAATGATATCAACTCAATTTAAGTCAGATTTGATGGAACTTGTATCAATCAGCAGCACTGAGATGTTTTGGTGATTAATCCGATTGTATTTCGATCGATCAGATTATGAGATGACATGTTGGACACAGAGACGCACTTCATGACTTACAATCGTATCTTCCGGCTATTGATCGAAGTCCACTTCCCAATATGTTTGTGTTACATATCAATAAATTGGGTTGTCAACTATAGATTGATTATTCCTATAGGGAGAGATCAATCAGAAAATAAATTGATCATTTATCGATGCGTTTATTGGCCACCATTATGCCGCGTACACTTTTCAAAAACGATGTTGCCTACACACCATCGTTTTTTCACAGTGCTCTAGCAAAGCGAGGTTACGTTCACCACGTTTTTCCATTGAAGCTCGCTTCATAACTAGCTTCTGGGCATGCGCGCGTTTTCTCCCACACACGATCAATTAAATTGACGTTTTTAAAAACGTCGTTTTTTTACATCGCAGAAAACGACCGTGTGTACGCGGCATTAGACTTACCAAAACTATGTAATACTATCACCGACCTTAAAAATTCATTGCACTGGTATCAAATCCGGTAGACCGACTTGTATATGCGTCCTCGGCTTTTCGGGGGTTATACCGGGATGATGCCTGCAGCCGCAGGCATCATCCCGGTACCGTTGCTTAGAGCCGGCGATCGGCTATCCAAACATAACAACCGATGCGGCTAAAAGCCGCTCGGTTGTTATGCCGGAGGAGCGGGAGGGGACATCCGCCCCCTCCCGCCACCTCTCGCCGCTCTGACCGGGCCTCCCGTCCTACCAGGAGACCCGATCCTCGATCCGGCGCCTCCATCGTACAGGCGCGCTCTGAAACAAAGCCGTAAACGTATTGAAAACACGGAAGCGACGTCATGACGTCACTTCCGGGTTTCTCGGCTGCCAATGGCGCCGGATTTAAAAAAGTACACAGTATTCAGAATCGCCGTTTTCGGCGATCTGAATACTTTGAAGTGCAAAGGAGGGCTCAGGGGTCTTTTAGACCCCCGATCCCTCCATAAAGAGTACCTGTCACCACCTATTACTGTCACAAGGGATGTTTACATTCCTTGTGACAGCAATAAAAGTGATCAAAATGTAAAAAAAAATAAAAAAACACAATTTAATATTATAAAAAAAAATAAGAAAAAAAATATATATTTTTAAAGTGCCCCCCGCCCCGCGAGTTTGCGCAACAAAGAAAACGCATACGGAAGTCGCGCCCACATATGAAAACGGTGTTCAAATCACACATGTGCCCAGCCGTGGGTCGCGGGTGCGTGCCTGCGGCGCGCTCCCACGACCCAGTCCGAAGCTGCGGGACCCGCGGACCCGATCACGCTGGAGTCCCGCGATCGGTCCTCGGAGCTGAAGAACGGAGAGAGCTGTGTGTAAATGCTTTCACATGTAAATGCATATGCTTTCACATGTGACTACTGTGGACCGTCCACATAATGTGATTGACTGTGTAATGTCAAGGGACTCTGGAATGTATGTCGATGTGACGTGACTGTTATGCCATTTCCTGAGGACCATCAGAAAAAGTGCAGCGATTCTATACCTGTGTGTGGTCATTCCTTCCTTGGGATATAAAGATCAACAGACATAACAAAAATTGGAGGTAACTCTTATCTATTTTTGTTGGCTAACATCCCTATAGTGTATGAAAACAATGTTCCCCCCTAAAGGTGGGACTTATACAGTTTTGTGACGTGCCTGTGCCATTAAATTTTAATAGTATCAAAGTTTACATAGAATGAGACAGTAATATACAAAGATAAGTAGAATAAAATTGCTGAGCCATCAAAAAATGAAATACATATTACCAAACCTTGTATTACATGGCATGGAAGCAATATATTTGAGGTTACAAGGAAATCTGCATTGACAATACCAACGCGTTTCGAGTCATTTCGACTCCTTCCTCAGGGTGGTCCGTTTCGCAGTTTAATGTAAATATAATACATAAGATAAAATACAAAAATGTCATACAACAAATGGCTGCTCCCCTCCTATGTAAATGAGTATCAGGTACATAGTAACCCTACCCATTCACCAAAAAAGTGTACAAAAAGTAATAAACACAAGAGACCGTTTTTGACAATTCCTTTATTAAAAAATAAAACATTGTGGCACTGATGGGTGGCACTGATATGCAGCACTGATGGACTTTGATAGGCGGCACTGAGGGGCACTCATGGATGGCACTGATGGGCACTGATAGGCGACACTGATGGGCACAAAGGCTGCAAAGATGGGTACTTATGGGTGGCACTGATAGGCGGCACTGATACACGGCACTGATAGGCATCCCTGGTGGCACTAGCAGTGGTAGGCATAGTGGGTGGGCACTGATTGGCAGCTGCCTGGGCATTGATTGGCAGATGCCTGGGCACAGATAAGCATTTCCCTGGTAAAGAGAAATTACCGCTCCAGGTGGGTCTGCTGGACAATCAGTGGCTGCTCAGGAGGCCAGGAGTGCCGGAAATGCACGAGGCAAAATGTAGAAACTGAAAGAATGGACAGCTGCACCTCCAAAAAAAAACTTAGATTGTCTTTATTTTAAAAAAATTGATGGAAAAATGCATTACAAATAACAGCAAAGGGTGGAATACAGTCTACGCGTTTCGCACTGCGATCAGTGCTTAATCATGGCTCAAGCACTGATTAAGCACTGATCGCAGTGCGAAATGTGTAGCCTGTATTCCACCCTTTGCTGTTATTTGTAGTGCATTTTTCCATCAAATTTTTTAAAATAACGACAACCTAAGTTTTTTTTTGGAGGTGCAACATTTCCCTGGTGGTCTAGGGGGGGCATATCTGGTAGTCCAGTGTGGGTGCTCATCCCTGGTGGGCCCAGTGGCATCCTGGTGGTTGGGCAGGCATCCAAGGGGGGCTGCCCTGATAAACAATCAGTACAGACCCCCCTTGTCAGGAGAGCAGGCGATCGGCTCTCCTCTACTCGTGTCTGTCAGACGCGAGTGAGGAAAAGCCGATCAACGGCTCTTCCTGTTAACATCGTGATCAGCCGTGATTGGACACAGGTGATCACGTGGTAAAGAGCCACCGTCAGACTGACACACCCCACCACCAATCGCCGCGATGCGTGCCCCCACGGGCGCGCGCCGGCTGTTATCCTGCCGGACGACATATGATGTCCGGTCACGATAACTGAACCACCGCTCTGACCGTCATTTTGCTATAGGCTGGGTGGGAAGTGGTTAACAACCAGCTATTTCTTCACACAGAATTCGAGTCATTCGATCGTTTTTCAACCAATCCGAATTCGAATCGTTCTGAAAATTAATACAGGAAACAAGCTTTAACAAAACAAATTTAATGAGAACGAAACAAAACTAATTGGAATTCCCAAAACAAAAACGATTTCCATAACAAAACTAAATTAGTAAGATAACAAATCTATCCGAAACAAAGCAAATTTTTCCGTTGTGAACGTCTATTGATTCGGCCCTTAATGAGATTGAGTATGACACCCTATGTCTAGAACAGTGGTTCTCAACCTGGGGTCGGGACCCCCTCGGGGGTCAAATGGCGATATGCCAGGGGTCCCCGAATCCTGGCCTGTTCCTGAAGCACGCACCACTCTACCAGCCTTTTCGCAGCTGCCCAGTCCCTGGAGTCTGTGGCCGTCCAGCTGGGCTGGTCCTGGAGCATGCGGCCGCCCACTCAGCTTAATCGCAGGTGCCCATTCAGTTCACGGCATGGCTGGGGGGCAGACACTAGAGGTCAGCTGACTGGTGAGGAATGTCAAGTGGGAGGGGCTGGAGGAGACCCTATCTCCTCATTTCGGCATAGGTGTCACTGCTATGAGACACCACAAAGTCGGAGACACACTACCTGTGATTATATTTGCCATTAAAAGCCCCCACTACAGTTGTCAGATCAGTAGATGACCTTGATCAAGAGCACCAACGTTGGCTGATGAGAACCCCCGCTGCACTGCCACTCATCCCATTCCCCCCACCCCCCCCCCCATCAAAGAGTAAGAGAAGGAATAGAAAATAAAGAATACATGAAAAGAGGGGGAGGAACAAAGAAAAAGGGAGAGAAAGAATAAGAGAAAGAACAAGAAAGACGGCTAGAGAGGGATGGGGGAAAAAAAACAAGAAATTAGGATAGAGAGCGATAAAAGGGAAAAAAAGGAGAACAAAGAGAAACATTGGTACATCCTAAAATGTACCATAAGAGGTTTTAACCTCTTGACCACTGGGCACTTAAACCCCCTTCCTCACCAGACCAATTTTCAGCTTTCGGTGCTCTCACAATTTGAATGACAATTACTCAGTCATACAACATTGTACCCATTTGACATTTTTGTCCTTTTTTTCACACAAATAGAGCTTTCTTTTGGTGGTATTTGATCACCTCTGGGTTTTTTATTTTTTGCGCTATAAAAGAAAAACGACTGAAAATTCTGTAAAAAAAAAATAAAAAAATCTAGTTTCTGTCATATTAGCAGGTTATTTCTCACACACAGCATATGCATACCACAAATTACACCCCAAAACACATTCTGCTATTCCTCCCGAGTATGGTGATACCACATGTGTGCGACTTTTACACAGCGTGGCCACATACAGAGGCCCAACGTGCAGGGAGCACCTTCACATGTGTGAGACTTTTACACAGCGTGGCCACATACAGAGGCCCAACATGCAGGGAGCAACATCAGGCGTTCTGGAGCACCCAGGCCAATTTTGACATTTCTTTCCTACATGTAAAAATCATCATTTATTTGCTAGAAAGTTACATAGAACCCCAAAACATAATATATGCTTTTTTAGCAAAGACCCTAGAGAATACAATGGCGGCCGTTAAAACTTTTTATCTCGCATGTTTTTTTCGCAGAAATTTTTTGAACGCATGTTTTTTAAAAAAAATGTTTTGTGCTTAAAAAAAAAAAACAGTAAAGTTAGCCAATTTGTTTTTCATAATGTGAAAGATGAAGTTACGCAGAGTAAATAGATACCTAACATGTCACACTTCAAAATTTGCGCACACTCATGGAATGGCGCCAAACTTCGCTACTTAAAAATCCCCATAGGCGACGCTTTAATTACTTTTATTGGTTACATGTTTTTAGTTACAGAGGAGGTCTAGGGCCAAAATAATTGCTCTCGCTCTAACGTTCGCAGAGATACCTCACATGTGTAGCTTGAACACTGTTTTCATATGTGGGCGGGACTTACGTATGCGTTCGCTTCTGCATGCGAGCACACGGGGACAGGGGCGCTTTAAAAAAATGGGTATTGCAGAGTATGGGGGATATTGCAGAGTATGGGGGGTATTGCAGAGTATTGGGGTATTGCAGAGTATTGGGGTATTGCAGAGTATCGCGCAGGGTATTGCAGAGTATGGGGGGTATTGCAGAGTATAACGCAGGGTATTGCAGAGTATTTGGGTATTGCAGAGTATCGCGCAGGGTATTGGGGTATTGCAGAGTATCGCGCAGGGTATTGCAGAGTATTGGGGTATTGCAGAGTATCGCGCAGGGTATTGCAGAGTATTGGGGTATTGCAGACTATTGCGCAGGGTATTGCAGAGTATTGGGGTATTGCAGAGTATTGGGGTATTGCAGAGTATTGCGCGGGGTATTGCAGAGTATTGGGGTATTGCAGCGTATCGTGCAGAGTATTGGGGTTGGGGTATTGCAGAGTATTGGGTTATTGCAGAGTATCGCGCAGGGTATTGCAGAATATTGGGGTATTGCAGAGTATTGCGCAGGGTATTGCAGAGTATCTTGCAGAGTATTGCGCAGGTATAGCTGAGCTGGGAGGGATGGATGGCTGGATCTGTGACTGCAGTTGTCACAGATCCAGCTGTCAGTGCTGCTGCTGACACCTGCTCCCCCCCCCTTCTCTCACACTGTACCGAACGGTACAGAGAGGAGAGGGAGGAACCGGCGTCATGACATGACGCCGGTTTGTTTACAAGTGATCGCTCCGTGATTTGACGGAGCGATCACGTGGTAAACGGCCGCTATCAGCGGCAATTTATCGCGATCTGTGATGCGCCGGGTCTTCTAGACCCGGCGCTCACAGATGATTCTGGGTGCGCGCCCCTGGGGGCGCGCGAGTGAAGGATTCTGGGAGGACGTCCCAGGGACGTCCTCCCAGAATAACTCCACCGCACTGTAGCAGTAAAATGTCTATGGCGCGGTGGGCAAGTGGTTAATACTGTACGAGTGGAAGGGACTCAGGGAGCGATTGTCATGGACATGCAATAATGTCTGGCAGCTCCATGTGTCCATTAGAGGCCTGACTCTCTTTCTGGCTGCCTTTTATCATCTCCTCCCTGTATGGCTCCACCCCAGGCCATCCCAGGAAGTCTATATTAACTGTTGCACTGCAGGTCTGCTTTGCTGTTCAACTTTGTTAGCTTAAGTTCCTTACTGCAGTGTGCTACGTTTACCTTTCTGTGTACCAATTTTGGCTCGTCTCTGACTACTCCTGTTTGCCTGTGACCCTGACCTTTGGCCGGTCCCTTGGTTACCCTCATCTGCCTGTTGCCCCAACCTCGGCTTATCCATCACTATCCCTTGTGTCCTCAGTAGCTGCTTCCCCTCTCTCCCTAAGGAGCGTGACCTGGGGGACCCAAGGGGTGCGACCTGGGTTCAGTTGCAGCGAAGGCCATCCTCACCACTAGAGGCTCTGGTGAACACCTGCTGGACCTTAGACCCCGCGCCCTGGGGAATCTTGGGCTCACGTTTCCTGTCCATCCGCAGCAGTCAGCTATTGGGTTCACTACCTTGCGGTGCACCCCTGTCTCCAACAGGGTGCACTTGTCACCTGGCCACAGGTGACCTGACAGCGATAAATGTCCTTGGGTTAGGGGCGCAAATTACTTGTCTTGCCTTGGGTGCCGACAACCTACTCTACAAAAGGGAAATTTTATCAAGGGGTCACGGCACTAGAAGGTTGAGAACCACTGGTCTAGAAGAATGGGCTTTGTTCATGATTTACAGTATACTATGTAGAGTTGGCGAGCTGAGCAAGTCTACTTTACCTGACATACAGTTATGCCTGCCTCTGGATGCCTGTATGTTTTTTTTTTTCCTATCAAATAGAAGCTGGTGGGTTGAACCTCCTCAACATCACGGCACCTGGCAAGGTCAGATTTGCCATAAATTGTGGAAATTACAAGAGACCGCTGCTGGACACGTTGTTTTTCACTGAGGAGACTGTAGCAGGAGAATGCACACTCCATTAATCAGCTTCTTTCTCAGGGGACCTCAAGCAAGGTAATGTCACAGCCCTGAAAGATAGAAAAGTCACATAGCTGTTTACGAAGATAAAAAGCCGACTAAAATATAAACCCCCCCTAAAGTATGGCATTTCTCAAGGTGGGTTTTACTTGATGGTGACAACAGTGGGTCACGTCTCAGAAACTTGTCTGGACCTGATTTTGGGTGCTCAAAATATGAGGTCTCCACAGAGTTTTCTACTCTTCCTGCTATCTTTATAAAAATCCAAGGAAAATGCTCACTCTTACTACTGGATTTTCACAGATGTTGAATTAACATGGTATAGGTACGGTCATTTTTACCCAACTACATTAGTGCAGCTTGGACCAATGTAAGCATGACCATAGGGTCCCAGTAGAAGCTGGAAATCGCTGTAGTAAGCACTGCTACTACAGTGAGTGCTGCTATTTATCATTATCATTAAGAATCATTAAGAACACAGGAGGTCACTTGCTTGGCCAGTGGCGACTGGTGCTCAATTCTGGCCTCACTGCGCCCATAAATTCTGGCCTCGCTGCGCCCATCAATTCTGGCCTCGCTGCGCCCATCAATTCTGGCCTCGCTGTGCCCATTAATTGCGGCCTCACAAGTGATACCAAAGGTAAAAAAAATATGTTCTGTTTACCTTATCCTCTTCTTCTCCAGGTCTCCCAGCCGGGGCTCCTGACTCGTCCCCCTGCTGAGTGCCCCCTTAGCGAGCTATGTGTATCCATAAGACACACACAGAGTGGCTTAGCCCCGCCCCCCGCTCCCTCCTCATTGGATGTGATTGACAGCAGCGTAAGCCAATTACTCTCACTGCTGTGTCTGAGCCAATGAGGAAGAAGAGAGCCGGGAAAGCTCGGTTGCACATCACTGGATTAGTAAAGGGCTCAGGTAAGTATTGGGGGAGGGGGCTGCATACTGAAGGTTTTTAACCTTCATGCATAGAATGCAAAAAGGTAAAAAAAAAAACATCAGCCTTTAGAATCACTTTAATTTATTCTGGCCATTGGAATGAATGATGGCTCAGACATTAAACGTGCTTTGTGTTCAGGCGCGCGTTGTGTAAGTGATGATTTAATTTTTTTAGCCTCTAAACACTCCATCATGTCTGCGTGGCCACATAGGCTAACCTAGAGGGACATTTCCAGGCTGACAAAAAAGCGTCAAAAGCCTGTAAAAGGAGCATTTTTTACGCTCAGTGTGCACAAGGCCTAATGTGGCAGCTGCATTAGTTTTATTAACTTTTATCAGAGACTTTTTCTTCCTTTTTATGGTAAACTTGTGAATAGCTTTAAAGGGGTTGTAAAGGTACATTTTTTCTTCCTAAATATCTTCCTTTACCTTAGTGCAGTCCTCCTTCACTTATCTCATCCTTCCATTTTGCTTTTAAATGTCCCTATTTCTTCTGAGAAATCCTCACTTCCTGTTCTTCTGTCTGTAACTCCACACAGTAATGCAAGGCTTTCTCCCTGGTGTGGAGTGTCGTGCTCGCCCCCTCCCTTGGACTACAGGAGAGTCAAGTACTTAGCTTGAAAAAAAGAGAAGGAATGCAGCCACCACATCTGAGGACTGATAACTGCATGATAAACAAAAATTCTTCTTGGGTTTAGATATGCTTTTAAGTTGACAATTTGTTTCAGAAAATCCATAAAAGCCAATGTGCTGCGCACATACAGATCTATGAATACGGCGTATTTCTGTGCTTGATCGCACACTAGACTTCTAACTGCCCTCCGTGGTATAAAACCAATGTTGATTTCTGTACAGCTCCTCCCGGTAATGATTTTGTAGACGTGCATTTGCTCTTGAAAAGCATCCTTGGTTTTGTGTATTGACCAGTCCTTGTTTAGATGGCTTCGCCCCAACTCTGTGTCTGTTCTAATCCTGTAAATTGCTGTATAAGCTAAATTATATTAAAACTACTACAGAGCCAATAGTACACAACGTCTGCGGCGTCCTTCGAATATATGGCATGTCATCAGTTTTTCTTGTGATCACACCTAGTCATGGTGTGTAAGTAATGCCCCGTACACACAATCGGATTTTCCGATGGCCTAAAACCCGATGGAATTTTTCATCGGAATTCCGTTCACGCTGTCTTGCATACACACCGTGGGCCAGATTCAGAAAAGAGATACGCCGGCGTATCTCCTGATATGCCGCCGTATCTCTGAGTGGGGTCGGTCGTATCTATGCGCCTGATTCAGAGAATCAGCTACGCATAGATATCCCTAAGATCCGACAGGTGTAAGTGTCTTACACCGTCGTATCTTAGGCTGCATTTTCTGGCTGGCCGCTAGGTGGCGCTTCCGTATATTAACGCAAGGAATATGCAAATGAGTATTTACGCCGATTCAGAAACGAACGACCGCCCGGCGCTTTTTTTTTACGTCGTTTGCGTTTGGCTTTTTGCGGCGTATGGTTACCCCTGCTATATGAGGGGTGTGTGCGGCGGCGCATCCTATGTTAAGTATGGCCGTCGTTCCCGCGTCGAATTTTAAAATTTTTACGTTGTTTGCGTAACTTGTCCGTGAATGGGGCTGGACGTAATTTACGTTCACGTCGAAACCAATGACGTCCTTGCGACGTAATTTGGAGCAATGCACACTGGGGTATTTTACGGACGGCGCATTCGCCGTTAAAAAAAAACGTAAACAACACGGGGGCAAGTCACATTTAAATAAAACACGCCCCCCCCCATCCCCATTTGAATTACGCGGCCTTACGCCGCAACACATACGTTACGCCGCCGTAAATAAGGGCGCAAGTTCTTTCTGAATACAGAACTTGCGCCCAAAGTTACAGCGGCGTAACGTATCTCAGATACGTTACGCCGGGTGGATAGATACACCAATGTATCTGAATCCAGCCCCGTCAGACCAAATTGCGACTGTCCAAAACGCGGTGCCGTAAAACACTACGACGAGCCGAGAAAAATCTATTTCAATGCTTCCGAGCATGCGTCGACTTGATTCTGAGCATGCGTGGGTTTTTTCTCCGGAGTTGCACACAGACAATAGGAAAAAAGTCCGATGGGGCCCACACACGATCGGAATTTCCGATGAAGAAAGTCCATCTGACTTTTTCATCGGAAGTTCTGATCGTGTGTATGTGTCATAAGAGTATAGAATATTATAGAATTTCAGGTAGGACTATTTTTACTCGGTTACATTGATCCAGCTTGGACTAAAGTAACTATGCATATACCATACCTGTGGAAGCTCCTCTACTCTGGTTATCTCTGAGTCCTGAGCCGAGTCGCTGTCCTGCTTTCTGAACACAGGCTGCTTGGCACAGGCACCATTCAGAGGTTTTCCATCTTCTCAATGAGTGCAAAGCGTTCTCTGATTGGAGGAAAGGTGAGGCAGTGATGATGTCAGGTTCTCCACCTTATCCAATCAAAGAATGTTTTGCAATTATTGGGAAAATGCAAAGCATTCTCTGAATCTGAGTATCTGGATCATGCTGTGTTTGACCAAGGTAGCTGGGAATCAGTGATAGACCAAGGTAGCTGGGGCTCAGTAATAGACCAAGGTAGCTGGGGCTCAGTGATAGACCAAGGTAGCTGGGGCTCAGTGATAGACCAAGGTAGCTGGGGCTCAGTGATAGACCAAGGAAGCTGGGAATCAGTGATAGACCAAGGTAGCTGGGAATCGGTGATAGACCAAGGTAGCTGGGGCTCAGTAATAGACCAAGGTAGCTGGGGCTCAGTGATAGACCAAGGTAGCTGGGGCTCAGTGATAGACCAAGGTAGCTGGGAAGTGATGATGGACCAAGGTAGCTGGGAAGCAGTGATGGACCAAGGTAGCTGGGAAGCCGTGATAGACCAAGGTAGCTGGGAATCAGTGATAGACCAAGTTAGCTGGGGCTCAGTGATAGACCAAGGTAGCTGGGGCTCAGTGATAGACCAAGGTAGCTGGGAAGTGATGATGGACCAAGGTAGCTGGGAAGCCGTGATAAACCAAGGTAGCTGGGAATCAGTGATAGACCAAGGTAGCTGGGGCTCAGTGATAGACCAAGGTAGCTGGGAAGTGATGATGGACCAAGGTAGCTGGGAAGTGATGATGGACCAAGGTAGCTGGGAAGCGGTGATGGACCAAGGTAGCTGGGAAGCGGTGATGGACCAAGGTAGCTGGGAAGCCGTGATGGACCAATGTAGCTGGGAAGCCGTGATAGACCAAGGTGGCTGGGGCTCAGTGATAGACCAAGGTAGCTGGGAAGCGTGATGGACCAAGGTAGCTGGGAAGCGGTGATGGACCAAGGTAGCTGGGAAACAGTGACAGCCAATCACTAGTAATTTTCTAGCAAAAAAATTATGATTTTTACCTGTTGGAGAGAAGTGCCAGAATATGCCCAGTATGGAAGTGGTTAAAATAATCTAAAATGGAAAAATATATAACATAAAAAAAAAAAAGGAAATAAAATACTATTAAAAATACAAAAAATATTACAAAATTATATAAATAATATAAAACAATACATATTTATATGATTTTTGGCTTTATTAGATACTATAAAAAAATATATATAGAATATAAAAAAAATATAAGTGTGTGTGTGTGTATATATATATATATATATATATATATATATATATATATATATATATATATATATAATATATATATATTTTTTTATAGCAAATGGGGCAGATCCACAAAGCGAGTACGCCGGCGTATCTACTGATACGCCGGCGTACTTTCAAATTTCCCGCGTCGTATCTTTGTTTTGAATCCTCAAAACAAAATACGACGGCATCTGGGTTAGAGCCCACAGGCGTACGTCTTCGTACGCCTTCGGATCTTAGATGCAATTCTTTGGCGTCCGCTGGGTGGCGTTCCCGTCTTAATCCGCGTTGAGTATGCAAATTGGCTATTTCCGACGATCCACGAACGTACGAGCGGCTGTCGCATTCTTTTACGTCGTTTCTGTTTGGCTTTTTTCGGCGTATAGTTAAAGCTGCTATTTGGTGGCGTACGCAATGTTAAGTATGGCCGTCGTTCCCGCGTCGAATTTGAAAATATTTTTTTTTGTTTGCGTAAGTCGCCCGTGAATGGGGCTGGATGTAATTTACGTCCACGTCAAAACAATGACGTCCTTGCAACGTCATTTAGCGCAATGCACGGCGGGAAATTTAGGGACGGCGCATGCGCAGTTCGTTCGGCGCGGGGACGCGCTTCATTTAAATGAAACACGCCCCCTACTCGCCGATTTGAATTAGGCGCCGTTACGCCGCGAGAGATACACTACGCCACCGTAACTTACGCCGCAAATTCTTTCTGGATTCAAAGCTGCCAAAAGTAAGTTACAGCAGCGTAGTGTATCTCACGTACGCTACGCCCATCTAATTGTATGTGGATCTGCCCCATAGAATATAAAAAATATATAAGTGTGTGTGTGTGTATATATATATATTTTTTTTTTATAGAAAATGTATTCATTGTTTTTATTTAGCAATCTTTTTGTTATAAAATTAATTAGAAATTACTACTTTTTTAAATTATTGATTTATTTTTTTATATTTTAGCTTAAAGGGGTGGTTCCCCTTAAAACAAATTTCTAACAATACATTCGGAAGACTGCTTACACTGCGGGTAGGCTGGCTTTTTTTTTTTTTTTTCGTACATACCGCGATCATATCGCATATCGCCGTTTCATCCCTCGGCTTCCGGATACGAGTCTTGCTGGACCTAGTTGATTGACGTTCCTCCGACCGGCGCATACTGCGCGTCACGACTTTCCGACAGAAGCCCAACGTCATTGCGCAGGCGCCGTATAGAGTCGGCTCTATACGGCGCCTGCGCAGTGACGTTCGGCTTCTTTCGGAAAGTCGTGACGTCAAGTATGCGTCGGTCGGAGGAACGTCAATCAACTAGGAATGCCCACCGCCACAAGACTCATACCCGGAAGTCGAGGGATGAAACGGCGATATCGAGGTATGTACGGAAAAAAAAAAAAAGCCAGCCTACCCGCAGTGTAAGCAGTCTTCCAAATGTATTGTTAGAAATTTGTTTTAAGGGGGAACCACCGCTTTAATTATTTTGGTGGTTCTTTTTCATTTTTATGAACAGGTTTCTGATATTTACAGTGAAATTTTAGTTTTAATAGGAATTGATTTAAATTGTTGAATTTTCAAACATTGAGCGTAAAATGATAGAAAACACATTGTAGGGTGTGTAAGGGACCTAAACCACCTGGTAGTATGTGGCCCAGAGCAGACGGGCACAGGCATCCTCTACTTGACATTTATTTATTTAATGTGTTGCTCTCCCTGATGGGTATGTAAAATACTCGTCCCCTAGAGTCTGTAGTTTATAAACCGTTCTTTATTTCCGCCAGAGGAAGTAAATACTTCTACATCACCGCGCTGCTCTCCCTGAAGTCTATTCTGTCCTCCTGTCATATCTCATTGGTATAAAAGCCACCAATAAGCTAAAATCATAAAACCATGAAGACACCTAATGATCACAGACCTTGGTTTTTCTCCCTGGGGCTAAAATATGGGAGTCCTGTGACGGATATGCACGCTTTCATTAGTGCTCAGGCCATTTTCATTGGATTCCTTATCGCACTGGAGGGACTCTGATGACTGACAATGAAACGTCCTGATGTACAGCGAGCGGACACGGCATCCAGGCATATAATTCTGAATGACGGAGATCTGGTACCATGACAAATTAAAAAAAATAAAATAAAAAAAGAATCTAGGCTAATCTATGCTATAGAAGGTTAAGCATTAGGTGTGTTTCCTGCTTTTAGATTTCCCCGGGGATAATAAAGGTGGCTGAGAAGGATTCTAGACGTCCTAGACTTTTTAATGGGGCTTTTAAACGTAAAGCTAATGGCCTATATATCTCCCCGTATTGATTGGTTGTATGAAGAAGAGCATTTGCCAAATGTATAGTTGCCAGCTCTCCATAAATGCAAATCAGCGAGAAGCTTTTTGTAAAGGGAATTCCTGGGTCGAAGCCCAAAAATAGTCCACTATGGATGTGTTCCGTTCTAAGTCGTCCTACCTCCCTCTATGTATTGCAAATGCGTTTTTGCAATATACATTAGCCGCATGAGATCAGCCGCCAGAAATAGTTGTGTAGTGGCCTGCTACTTCCTAGCCAGCGCTGCTTTAAATTCAGAGGGTAGTCTGAGAGTTATTTGACTCAGACCGTATGATTCTTTCTAAATTTGGGTCTCTGTTCCAGCCATGGCTGTACTGTGAGTGACCACTATTGGTGTCTGGGGTGCCGTTACCAGCCCAGGCCAAGGGTGGAAGCAGTCAGGTCAAGGTGTTTTCGGGACTCGGTAACAAAATAAGGAAGCTGGGACTTGGTGATGAACCAAGGAAGCTGGGACACGGTGATGGACCAAGGAAGCTGGGACACGGTGATGGACCAAGGTAGCTGAGAAGCGGTGATGGACCAAGGTAGCTGGGAAGCGGTGATGGACCAAGGTAGCTGGGAATCAGTGATGGACCAAGGTAGCTGGGAAGCGGTGATGGACCAAGGTAGCTGGGAAGCGGTGATGGACCAAGGTAGCTGGGAAGCGCTGATGGACCAAGGTAGCTGGGAAGCGGTGATGGACCAAGGTAGCTGGGAAGCGGTGATGGACCAAGGTAGCTGGGAAGCGGTGATGGACCAAGGTAGCTGGGAAGCGGTGATGGACCAAGGTAGCTGGGAAGCGGTGATGGACCAAGGTAGCTGGGAAGCGGTGATGGACCAAGGTAGCTGGGAAGCGGTGATGGACCAAGGTAGCTGGGAAGCGCTGATGGACCAAGGTAGCTGGGAAGCGGTGATGGACCAAGGTAGCTGGGAAGCGGTGATGGACCAAGGTAGCTGGGGCTCGGTGATGGACCGAGGTAGCTGGGGAGCGGTGATGGACCGAGGTAGCTGGGAAGCGGTGATGGACCGAGGTAGCTGGGAAGCGGTGATGGACCGAGGTAGCTGGGAAGCGGTGATGGACCGAGGTAGCTGGGAAGCGGTGATGGACCGAGGTAGCTAGGAAGCGGTGATGGACCGAGGTAGCTGGTAAGCGGTGATGGACCGAGGTAGCTGGGAAGCGGTGATGGACGGAGGTAGCTGGGAAGCGGTGATGGACCCAGGTAGCTGGGAAGCGGTGATGGACCCAGGCAGCTGGGAAGCGGTGATGGACCAAGGTAGCTGGGAAGCGGTGATGGACCAAGGTAGCTGGGAAGCGCTGATGGACCAAGGTAGCTGGGAAGCGGTGATGGACCAAGGTAGCTGGGAAGCGGTGATGGACCAAGGTAGCTGGGAAGCGGTGATGGACCAAGGTAGCTGGGAAGCGGTGATGGACCAAGGTAGCTGGGAAGCGGTGATGGACCAAGGTAGCTGGGAAGCGGTGATGGACCAAGGTAGCTGGGAAGCGCTGATGGACCAAGGTAGCTGGGAAGCGGTGATGGACCAAGGTAGCTGGGAAGCGGTGATGGACCAAGGTAGCTGGGGCTCGGTGATGGACCGAGGTAGCTGGGGAGCGGTGATGGACCGAGGTAGCTGGGAAGCGGTGATGGACCGAGGTAGCTGGGAAGCGGTGATGGACCGAGGTAGCTGGGAAGCGGTGATGGACCGAGGTAGCTGGGAAGCGGTGATGGACCGAGGTAGCTAGGAAGCGGTGATGGACCGAGGTAGCTGGTAAGCGGTGATGGACCGAGGTAGCTGGGAAGCGGTGATGGACGGAGGTAGCTGGGAAGCGGTGATGGACCCAGGTAGCTGGGAAGCGGTGATGGACCCAGGCAGCTGGGAAGCGGTGATGGACCCAGGTAGCTGGGAAGCGGTGATGGACCCAGGTAGCTGGGAAGCGGTGATGGACCCAGGTAGCTGGGAAGCGGTGATGGACCCAGGTAGCTGGGAAGCGGTGATGGACCCAGGTAGCTGGGAAGCGGTGATGGACCCAGGTAGCTGGGAAGCGGTGATGGACCCAGGTAGCTGGGAAGTGGTGATGGACCAAGGTAGGTAGGAAATGGAATCAATGATAGACCAAGGAAACTGGGACTTGGTGATGGACCAAGGCAGCTGGGAAGTGATGATGGACATAATCATTTTTTATTTAATTTTTTTTTGGTGTGGCGTTCTCCTTAAAAGCCATACCAGACTCAAAGGGCCTGGTATGGATTTGACCCACACACTTTTTTTTCCTTGTTTTGGGACTTTTGTTTACATTCGGCTGACCGCTGGGAATACCACTAGCAGCTGATGAGTCATGGTTGTTAAGGACGCAGCAGCAGCCACCCGCTCCTTAACAACCAGGCTATTCTGAATGAAAACAAACCAAATACTGAAGATACAAACAAATTCCGAAAACGAATCACATCCATTTAACGCATTCATCCAAAACAAATTCTCCAATTAATAAATGCATCTGAAAACAAAATAACATTTTCCGGCACGTCTACTGAAATCCCAGTTATTGTTATCAGCCCTCGCCAGCTACAGAACACCCCCCAGAAGTCTAGCTTGGCAATATTTCACCAGAAATACAGTACAGTGAAAAATCCACCGCATCTATGAACTGTTAGGCTTGGTTCACACTTTTGCCGGGTTTGGCTCGCATTTTCGGCCAAATTTGGACCAAAGACGCACAGGACCTCTGTGCAATTCACACCGGAGATGTGTGAACCAGCTCCATAGAGAGCCGGTCACACTCTCCTGACATGCGAATTGGATACGGAGGAAACCTGCATAAGTGTGAACCAGCCCAAAGTTGTTTGTTGGATTTAGATACGCTTCAAACTGAAGCAGGAGGCAGACCGGCATTTAACCTTTCCTCTAATTGGTCGGACATTTTAGTCAAACCTGTGCCGCAGTAAGCAATTTTGTTTCTAAGTAACCCATTTGCGCAGCGGCAAACGAATGCTGTTGTCCTGCTGTTATTTCTCTTATGAGAAACAAAAATAATTTTAGGTTGCAGGAATTCCTGGTCTCTGAGCTAAAGGGTATAAAACCGTCGCCTTCGATCTTTTTAATTTCTTTAGGGGCTTTGGTTTATTTTACGCATCCGACGACCTGCACGAGCATCTATCCGTCTTACTTGTACAAATATGCTTTCCTAGCAAAGATACTTCTAGCAATACACGTCTTGGGATACGGTGAAGTGAGAGGAACCTTTCCACTAAAGTGTTATAGATGAACTCGCTGCTGGAGAGCCGAGATGTGCTTCGGAATAATATGCTTTTTTTTTTTTTGCACTTGTGTATATCTGAGAATGCTTTTGGGATTTTTTTCGATGTTTAGTCAACCCTTCTTTAAAACTAAGAATAGCATAGGTTTAAAAAAATCACAAGAAACCTGGATAATTCTTTTTAACTGCCTGCCGACTGCCCACCGTCGTTTTACGGCGGCAAGTCGGCTCCCCTGCGCGAGAGCCCGTAGCTCTACATCTAGGGGGCGTGCGCATGCACCCCCCGCTCGCCCCTGACTCCCGTTCGCGCGTGCCCGGCAGGGCGCGATCGCCGCCGGGCACACGTGATCGCTCGTTACAGAGCAGGGACAGGGAGCTGTGTGTGTAAACACACAGCTCCCGGTTCTGTCAGGGGGGGGGGGGGAAATGCTGATCATCTGTTCATACAATGTATGAACAGAAGATCAGTGATTTCCCCTAGTGAGGCCACCCCCCCTACAGTTAGAACACACCCAGGGAACATACTTTACCCCTTTCCTCGCCCCCTAGTGTTAACCCCTCTCCAGCCAGACATTTTTATAGTAATCAATGCATTTTTATAGCACTGATCGCTATAAAAATGCCAATGGTCCCAAAAATGTGTCAAAAGTGTCCGAAGTGTCCGCCATAATGTCGCAGTACCCTGGCCGGTGGAACCCTTACTTCTGGTTGGACGCTGCAAGCCGCAATTCCAACCCTATGCTGCTCTCTTGCTTCTGGATAGGCCCTCAGACAGCTTTGCAGTCAGATGTCCCTGGGATAGGCCCAAAGCTTATGGCCTAGCAGCCCGGGGCATTACAACACACGTCCACCCAGGTTGTTGAAAATTCAATGTGAAATGTGGTGTGACCCTTCGGAAGGATATCTCAATGGGACACAGGCAGGCACTCAGAATTCAGCGAGTATATAGTAGCGTTGCCAGTACTGATATCCATCTGGGGGGGGGGTCACACCAAAGTCGATATTGTTTTAAAAAAAGAAAAACTTAAGCCCAGAAGAAAGGGCGTGCTTTGACCCCTGAAACATGTTGGATACTTCCTTTCTACTGGTTGTGAGTTTGTTGTCAAGAATAAAGGATATATGGACTTTTTATTGATTGTCTGGTGCTTGGTTTCTTCCATTCACGCAATCAATTAGGTCCATAACATCCTTTACACTTGACAACAGGAATGCTTTGGCTCTTGAAACATGTTGGGGTACTTCCCTTCTGCTGGTTGTGACTTTGTCATTGTCAAGAATAAAAGATACATAGGTAGATTCAGTAAGAGTTAGGCTGGCTTATCAGTAGATAAGCCGACCTAACTCAGAATCTAAGCCGACTTATGTTTTAAGTGTATGCTCAAACAGAGATACGCTTAAACATATCTAAGATAAGACGGCTTGCGCCCTCCTATCTTAGATTGCAATATTTCGGATGGCCGCTAGGTGGCGCTTCCATTGCGGTCGGCGTAGAATATGTAAATGAGTAGATACGCCGATTCACGAACGTACGCCCGGCCGACGCAGTACTTTTACGCCGTTTACGTTAGAGATAGGCCGCCTAAAGTTAGAGCTTAGCCCTACATGGAATAGTAATGTTAAGTATGGCCGCCGCTCCCGCGTCGAAATTCGAATTTTGCGTTTGCGTAAGTCGTCCGTGAATCGGGATTTGCGTAGTTTACGTCCACGTCGAAATCAATAGGCCCGTGCGGCGTACTTAGCCGCAATGCACACTGGGAAATGTAGGCGCCCGGCGCATGCGCAGTTCGCAAATAACGTAAGGTCAAGCCCCATTAACATAAAACACGCCCCCCTCAAACACATTTGAATTAGGCGCCCTTACGCCCGGCGATTTAGGCTACGCCGCCGTAACTTAGCAGGTAAGTACATTGTGAATCATGTACTTGCCTGGCTAACTTACGGCGGCGTAGCTTAAATTCCTTAAGCTACGCCGCCGCAAAGTTAAGCAAATGTACCTGAATCTAGCTAACAGTATATGGACTTAACAGACTTAATAATTTAATGGACTTGCCTGATTATCTTGCGCTTGGTTCCTTCCATTTACACAGTTGATTAGGTTCATATATCCTTTATTCTTGAAGACAAAGTCCCAGCCTGTAGAAAGGAAATATCCAATATGTTCTGGGACCCAAAGTATGTCCCTAGGTTAGTAATTAAAAATCCAATATGGAATGTGGTGTGACCTCCTTGATGGATATCGATACTATCAACGCTACTATACAGCCATTGAATTCTGTATGCTCGTCTGTGTCTTATTAAGGTATCCAACTGGAAGGTCACACTACAGTCCATATTGGATTTTAATCAACCAACCTTGAGTCCTGAGGAAGGAGGATGCTTTGGCCACTGAAGGGTGTTGGCTACTTCTTTTCTACTTGGGAAAAAGTGGCTGCACATCAGGAGGTTCCAAAAAAAGTGCCTTTATTGAAAATGTTGACAAAAATAAATGGTATGTGGACTTTTAAATTGGTTGTCGCTTGGTACCTTCCATTCATGCACACTTCTCAAGTTGGGTGGGTCCCGCTCCCATGGATTCAGCAGACTCCAGCCCCCCTCTGGTCCTAATTCAGACCCTACATTTTTCTTCCCAACTCTCTGCCCCCAGCTTTTTCCTGACAGCACAAGGTAAGAGGGGGGTGCACTTTGATGTAAGGGCGGGTGAGGGACTTTTGACTTCTGATATTGGGGGGGGGGGGCTCCTAACATCTGATGTAAGTGATGGTGGGGTGCCCTGGAGATCTAGTCATACAGATACAACCGCCCCCTTGAGGGCAACCATAATGCTGGTGCAGCCCACGATTAAAATTGAGTTTGACACCCCTGGACTAAGGGATAGGGTAGTAATACACCTGATCACCAGGGAAGCCATCAAACAAATGTTGGGCCCCTTACACAGCTTTAGGCAGGGCCCCCCTGGAGCAGAGAAACGGGGGGCCCTCCTCTCTCCTGCCGCGAGATGATAAGCCGGGGGGAGGGGGTTGTTGTAACGAAAGTGTCATCTCTTCTCTCTCCTGTCGCGAGATAAGCGGGACCGGGGGGTTGGTTGTTGCTGACAAACAAAACAAAGTCAAGTCAAGGCTTCTCTTCTCTCTCCTGCCGTGAGTTGCTAAAGGTGGGGGGGTAGACAAAAATAAATGGGGGCATTTTTAGGCCCCTGGGGACCATCGGGCCCCTTACAGGTGGAATGCCTGTACCCCCCTGATGGCGGCCCTGCTTATCACTGACACCCCGAGACTCAACAATCATTTAGACCTTACCTCTTCCTCACATCTGCATAGCTCCCAACTGTCCCTGATTTCGAAGGACTGTCCCTGATTTGGGGCAATGTCCCTCTGTCCTTCTTTCACCCTCATTTGTCCCTCATTTCGGTCTGATCTATATAGTTGTATACAAAATGCACTTTTTTTCCTTTAAAAAAGTGTTTCCCAGTGCTAAACCTTTCATCCAAATTCTAATTGCTGCATTTGAAAATGTTAAAAGCCAATATAAAGCAATAGTAGTGGTAAGAAAAGCACTTGTGGATTTAATTAACCTTTTTTGTTTGGTTAATTCTCCTTTAAGGGGGTGTGGCAGGGGGCGTTTCCTATGCCTACATACGTTTGCTAGTAGGTGTCCCTCATTCCTATCTCGAAATGTTGGGAGGTAGGCATCTGTGAAATACAGTGAAAAGGAGAAGCACCAGCCCTGATGAACTAATCTCCCCTTATACTCTCTCCACCTATCAGCGTACCCCTTGATAGCACATGGGCACTGCAGCACAACTGATTGGCTCCTTGTTCTGCTTCTCCCTCCCCTTAGTTTTGCTGCATTGAAGACTACAGTAGGCTGATACCAAGTCACTGCTACAATTTTTTTTTTTTTTTTATTAAATTGCGTATTAATAAATACAGAGCTGCATTAATGTGTGTTCTTGTATATGTGATAAAGAAATGATAAAGTGTGTGAATATTTAGTGATATAAGTGTATAAAGGATATGTGCCTAGAGTTTGGATTTCAAAACCTTCGATCAAATCTGGATTGTGAATATAACACCTACCAGAGGTCACATCTGCAAATCCAAATGGTCACATATACAGTAGGTGACTGCGATATTGTGTCAATCTCGCTCCCTTTCTCGCCGCGATGGGAAAAAGCCGTCATAGAAGCGACTGGAATCTGACAAATTTTAAATAAAAAACCGGCATGGGTTCCCCCCCAGGGGCATACCAGGCACTTAGGTCTGGTATGGATTGTAAGGAGAACCCCCTACGCCGGAAAAACGGCGTGGGGGTTCCCCCACAATCCATACCAGACCCGTATCCAAGCATGCCGCCCGGCTGGTCAGGAAAGGAGTGGGGACGAGTGAGCGCCCCCCCCCCCTCCTGAGCCGTACCAGGCTGCATGCCCTCAACATGGGGGGGTTGGGTGCTCTGGGGCAGGGGGCGCCCTGCGGCCCCACCACCCCAAAGCACCCTGTCCCCATGTTAAGGACAGGGCCTCTTCCCAACAACCCTGGCCGTTGGTTGTCGGGGTCTGCGGGCTGGGGGCTTATCGGAATCTGTGAGCCCCTTTAATAAGGGGGCCCCCAGATACCGGCCCCCCACCCTAGGTGAATGAATATGGGGTACATCGTACCCCTACCCATTCACCTGGAAGAAAAATGTCAAAAAAATAAACACACAACACAGGGTTTTAAAATAATTTATTAGTCAGCTCCGGGGGGTCTTCTCCCATCTTCTCCGCTGTCGCCTCGGCGCTCCCCGGTACTTCTCCCACTCGCTCTGCGGTGCCTTCGTCGGGGCTGGCCGCCGCTATCTTTTTTTTAGCTCTATTACTAGCGCCGGCGCAGCCCGCTCTTCTTTACCGTCTTCTGCCTTCTTCTTTTCTTCTTATGTTGACGCGTCGCTTCCTCCCGCTGTAATGCCGGGTACGCGGCTTGCACCGATTTATATAGGCCTCTTATGACGTCACAGTCCCATCATGCTCCGGGATCCACGGAGCATGATGGGACCGTGACGTCATAAGAGGCCTATATAAATCTGTGCGAGCCGCTTACCCGGCATTACAGCGGGAAGAAGCGTCGCGTAAAACACGTGATGAAAAGAAGAAGGCAGAAGATGGCAAAGAAGAGCGGGATGCGCCGCTAGTAGTAGAGCTAAAAAGAAGATAGCGGCAGCCAGCCCCGAAGAAGGCACCGCAGAGCGAGTGGGAGAAGAAATGGGGAGCGCCAAGGCGACAGCGGAGAAGATGGAAGAAGACCCCCCGGAGAGTGGAGAAGACCCCCGGAGCTGACTAATAAATTATTTTAAAACCCTGTGTTGTGTGTTTATTTTATTAACATTTTTCTTCCAGGTGAATGGGTAGGGGTACGATGTACCCCATATTCATTCACCTAGGGTGGGGGGCCGGTATCTGGGGGCCCCCTTATTAAAGGGGGCTCCCAGATTCCGATAAGCCCCCCGCCCGCAGCCCCCGACAACCAACGGCCAGGGTTGTTGGGAAGAGGCCCTGTCCTGAACATGGGGACAGCGTGCTTTCGGGTGGTGGGGCCGCAGGGTGCCCCCCTGCCCCAGAGCACCCAACCCCCCCATGTTGAGGGCATGCAGCCTGGTATGGCTCAGGGGGGCGCTCACTCGTCCACACTCCTTTCCTGACCGGCCGGGCGGCGTGCTTGGATACGGGTCTGGTATGGATTGTGGGGGAACCCCCACGCCGTTTTTTTGGCGTAGGGGGTTCTCCTTACAATTCATACCAGACCTAAGGGCCTGGTATGCCCCTGGGAACCCATGCCGTTTTTTTATTTAAAATTTGGCGTGGAGTTCCCCCTCATGATTCATACCAAACGCAGCGGCTAGAATTGGCGGGAATCCAAGTCGGATCCCCGTCGCTTCTATGATGCGCTCGCTGGAATGTGCTTTTCCTATTCCAGTGAGTGCGAGATGTCGGCACCATGTTGCCGAGAATCAGCGCGATGCCGTCGTGCTGGAAACACATTCTCGGTGACAGGTACTGTAGTAGCTTCTTACTGTAAGATAAATTTGATACTTAATTAATAGACTTTTTTTTTTGGTCTTTATTACCCGCTCATTCCCCGTCACCCATTAACATGGGAAAAATAAAAGCGGATAAAAGGGATATTTCTATATTTAAAGCTTTTCCTACAAATGGCGTCCACTAGAAAGAGTTGAGCTGTGTTGTTATGGAAACTAAACTTTCTGAACTGATCGCGGAGAGGCAAGACATATACTTTCATGTCAAGTAAAGGGTTTTTTAAAAGGAATCAAGTTTGGGTAAGCAGAGTACAGTATTGATGGGGGGAGGGTAGAGAAGGAGAAAATATCTTGGAAACGTCAAGGAAAAGGAGAGTCTTCAAGGTACGCCGCCATTATTAGTATTATTATACAGAATATATATAGTGCCAACAGTTTTCGCAGCGCTTTACAATATAAGAGAGAGAGAGAGAATACAGTTATAATACAATAAAATACAAGAGAATTAGGAGGGTCCTGCTCAGAAGAGCTTACAATCTAATAGGGTGGGGCAGGTGGTAGAAAAGGCTGTAACTGTGGGGAATGAGCTGATGGAAGTGGTAAAAGATTAGTTGGAGACGTGATACGCTTCCCTGAAGAGATGAGTTTTCAGGGATCGTCTGAAGGTAGCAAGAGAAGGGGATAGTCGGACAGATTGAGGTAGAGAGTTCCAGAGGATGGGAGAGGCTCTGGAGAAATCCTGGAGACGAGCATGGGAGGAGGAGACGAGAGAGCTTGAGAGTAGGAGGTCTTGGGAGAGGCGGAGAGATCGGTTTTGGGTGATATTTGGAAACAAGATTGGAACATGGAAAATATAGAAATTTTACATTTACAGCTCAACTGGAGCCAAACGTAGGCTGACCAGACGTCCCCGGGACAGTCCCTGGATTGAGGACACTGTCCCCGGACCAAATCTGTCCCCAGTTTTGTCCCTGGATTGGCGGCACCACTTTCGCCGCAGTAGCCATGGCACTACAGTTGTACAAACTAGGGGGGATTGTGCTGACTGGGGGGAGGGATGATTGTGCAGACTGGGGGGATATTGTGCTGGTTGGGGAAGCGAGATTGTACAGACTGGGGGAGGGGGGATTTTTCAGACTGGGGAAATTGTGCAGACTGGGGGGAGTTGTGCAGATTGGGGGGGGGATTGTAAAGACTGGGGGGGCTAAACAGTAGTCTGGACGGTGATATAAGGGGCCTGTAATGTACACATTGCTCTGGACGGTGGTATGAGGGGAGGAATGTAATGCACACAGTGCTCTGGAGGAGGCCTGTAATGCACATAGTGCTCTAGTCGGTGGTCTGAGGGGAGGCCTGTAATGCACAACAGTGCTCTGGTCGGTGGTCTAAGGGGAGACCTGTAATGCACACAGTGCTTTGGTCGGTGGTCTGAGGGGAGACCTGTAATGCACACAGTGCTCTGGAGGAGGCCTGTAATGCACATAGTGCTCTAGTCGGTGGTCTGAGGGGGAGACCTGTAATGTGTGGTGTCCCAGTACAGGTATTTGTTGTAGTCCCTGTCAGATTGAGGCCCTCGGCTTGTGGGATCTCCCCTGCAGGGACTCAGCTAGTTATGATGTGATTTATATACTGTTATGGTTGATAATACGTTTATTAGGTATGTATAGCTTTAAGAGGTTTAGTCAACCATCTCATGTTCAGTCAGTGTATTAGAGTCAGGAGGATTAAATGCTAGACAAGACCTTATTGTGTTATGTTATACTACAGGTCAGTCTCTATGATCCACAGCTCTCAACCAATAGGCTTCAGTCTAAACAGGCCCTTATAAGGGATTGTACTTCCTGTTTAAGGCAGTCTAATGCTTCCCTCAGTTCCTGGCAGAGCAGAGCAACACACAGTCAGAGAAGCAGTGCAGGCCTGAAGCCTCCAGGATAAAATACAGCAAAGAGTGGAGTATCCCTAAACATTACAGAACCAGTACTTCAGCTCCTTTATCGGATCAATCCGTTATTCCGGCGAAAAGCCTCAAGTCTACAGACACTTCAGTAAGTGTATCTATTTTTCAGCCTAGTTAAGCATAGGCCCTGAATTACTATCCGGCTTTTGCAGCCGAGTATATACAGTATATGATCAACTAAGCTCAAGCATTATCAGCTGTGTGATCCAGAGACTGCCTGCAGAACATTTTGACACTCTGTTTAAAGCTGTGAAGATTTTGACACCTGCCTTCATGCCAGTAAAGCCTTTGTTGTTTTAACCCCCTGTTGTGGACTGTGTTATTACCATCCTAACTAGCGGGGATACGGAGGCCCCCGGAGCTGTAGTTTCCCGGGGTATACCAAGACTACAGTGGCGTCACGTGACAGAGAGGGTTAATACCATCTGGCCCTCACTAAGGGTTAATACCACCTGACCCTGGGCTCCTAGCCCCAAGAACCAAGTAGCTAACCATCAAGCGCATGTGTGTGGCCGTGGGACTCACCCTCCCCAGTCACCACAAATGCACACAGTGCTTTGGTCGGTGGTCTGAGGGGAGACCTGTAATGCACACAGTGCTCTGGTCGGTGGTCTGAGGGGAGACGGGTAATGCACACAGTGCTCTGGAGGAGGCCTGTAATGCACATAGTGCTCTAGTCGGTGGTCTGAGGGGGAGACCTGTAATGCACACAGTGCTTTGGTCGGTGGTCTGAGGGGAGACCTGTAATGCACACAGTGCTTTGGTCGGTGGTCTGAGGGGAGACCTGTAATGCACACAGTACTCTGAACAGTTGTATGAGGGGAGGAATGTAATGTACACAGTCAGGGCTGCTGTTAGAAATCACGGGGCCCCGTACAGCCTACCTGACGCCCCCCCCCCGAATATATCAAAACAATATTTTCACAAACAAATACACTAAAATTAGCGGACACAAACATAACAGCCCTTTTTAAATCGTTTTTTTTTAATCTTTAAACTTTTTTTTATATAATTTCTTAAAGAATGTTACAATTTATTTTATTTTAACATTTTAACATTTTTTTACGAGACAGGTAAGCCAGCAGTGCCTTTGGGGGGGGCAACACAGTGACAGGGGGCACAGAGGGGGGATCAGAAGCAGGCAGAACAGGGAGGGGGATAGGTGCAGGGGAAGTAATTCTGTAATTGCCCCCTCCATCAATGATTCCCTCTGCTGTCCGGGCCCCCTGTTTGCCCGGGCACCCTACAGGAGGGCTGGTGGTCCCCCCCTATCAGCGGCCCTGAACACAGAGCAGGCCCGGATCCAGGAGCACAGTGACTCAGAGTAGGGCCCCCATGACTGGGTTATCAGTAAAAATTAACCATTGGCTGTGAGGGGTTGAGGGGGAGGAGAGAGGAGGTCATAAAAGGGGCTGTTCCCGCCCCTGGGCAAGCACAGTGAGCTGAAAAGTTAAGAGCAACAGGTATGTCTGACCTTGCTGCTATTTGGGCCCAGCTGCAGGCTGAAGCAGCTGCCCATGGACCTGACTGGCTGCGGGATCAACTGCGGCCCATACTAGGGGTTGCTCCCGCACCAGCGAACGAGGGGGGACGCGCGTCGGCACGAGCTCGCAGGTCTAGGCCTCCGGAGCGCTTTTCTCTGGATTCGTCCCCAAGAGCCCAGCGTCACTTTGGGAATCCCGATCCTCGGGCCCCTCCGGGCCCCCCCGCGAAGAGTGCGGCCAAGAATTCTGGGGGGGGGTCCGGGAGGAATCCCCATCGTGGACGGGGTTCTGCGGGCAGCCGCTCCGCCAGTCCTGGGGCGGCCGCGGCACCCGCGCGGCGAGTGGAGTCTGAAGTTGCGGGCCCCGCCCCTCGCGTTGTTACGCGGGGGTCGGCGCCTCTGCGGGGGAGACCTAGGAGCACGACCGCCAGGCCAGACACCTCCGCAGACGGCGGCCTGTCTCCAGATGTGGCGATGGCGGCAGTGAACTGCGTGGTAGCGGTCGACGGGGCTGGGGTCCCACCCCCTGGCCCACGGAAGGCGACGGCGAAAACAGCGAACGGGTCTGGCAGGCGGTCGGACGCCAGGCCTGCGGCCGCCAGGGATCCTTCCCCTGGTGAGTTGTCGGAAGTGTCGGATGAGCCTGCTACGCTCCGGTCCGAAGGGGAGCTTGCGGAGTCTGATGAGGAACCACCCCCCTGGCGGGGGACAGCTGCGGTGGAGGTGATCGGGTCGGCTAGTGGTTCTAACCCTAGGCAGCCGGGTAAGTCAAATTCACCTTATTCTCCTGCTGTGCATTTGAATGTGGGGGGGCAGAGTGGCAGTGGGGGGGTAGGGGTGCCCGGTGTGTTTCTGTCGGCGGGGGGCGGGTCCCCGCCCCCTGGCAATGTGTCAGGCGGGGGGGGCGGCGGGTTTGGCGGGGGGATTTGCGGGTTTCTTGGCGTGCATGAAAGAACTGGTGGGCAGGTTTGAGAGCGCGGGGGGGCGGCGCCAGGTCCGGCGGCGGCATGGGCGGCTTCCGCGGGGGGGGGGCGAGTGTGGTGGTGGCTCCGGCGGCGCCGGCGGCTCCGCTGGTGGTGGCAAGCTTGCCCCCGCCGGTGGTAGCCCCCGCGGCCCCGGCCGCTACAGCAACCTCAACGGCTCCACAGGCTGGGGACTCGGTGACTCCCCCGGTGGTGCCGCCTGTGGTGGCTCAGGCCAGTGTGGTGGCTCCAACGACGGCAGGGGATGGAAAAGGGGCCGGGGACACTGCTGCCAGGCAGGAAATTATCCGCTTGGCAGATGCGGCGAAATGTGAGATATATCTTTGCTATGAAGCATCTCTAGGGACTCATCTCAAGTCTGAAGTCAGGGAAAAGATCTGGAAGGGTGAGTATGTGGAGATTTTTTCTTTGCTCCCGTTAGAAAAATGTAATTTGGATAGGGGGAAACCGGACGAATCCAAGAAAGAGGAAGAGGAGAGGCGCAGGTACCGGCTGATCCCGCGTACGTTCGCCAATTGGTTACAGGCATTTAGCATACTGGCATGTGTAGTGGGGGAAAAGAAGCCGGAATGTTGTTCAGGTCTGTTTATTTACCAGAATGCCATTGGGGAGGCTCACAGGGTGTATGGGGGCTCGGCGTGGCTTAGGTACGACGAACAGTTTAGGCAGAGGATGGCGGTCCGGCCTGACCTGCGTTGGAATCAAAAAGACATGAACTTGTGGTTATGCTTGATGACAGCGGCCAGGGCTCCAGGGCAGTTATTTCCAGGGGGGGCCGGGGGTTCCAGTTCCCAGGGGCAACCGGCCGGCAGAGCAAAAGGGGTGTGTTGGCAATTTAATGCGGTCTCTTGCAAGTTCGGGGGTGCCTGTCGGTACAAACACGAGTGCTCGGGCTGCGGTGGCTCCCACCCGCAGTCCAAGTGTTTTAAGCAGAGCAGGGGCCGTACCGGGGAGTTTGCTCACAAGAGGGACGACGCCGGTGAAGGTGGAAAAGATGCGGCCGTTTCTCGGCAGATATCCGGATAGAAGGGCGGCGGCTATGTTGGAGAGGGGTTTTTCAGTGGGGTTTTTGATTCTGTGTGAGCTGGGGGTTGTTCCCCCGGTGCCACGAAATTTACGGTCTGCGTTACTTCATCCGGACGTGGTTTCGGAGAAACTGAGAAAGGAGGTGGCTCTGGGGCGCATGGCAGGTCCTTTTGGGGTAGCACCTTTGGCGGACTTGGTGGTCTCTCCGCTGGGGGTGGTGCCCAAAAAAGAACCTAACAAGTTCAGGCTAATACACCATCTGTCGTTTCCGAAGGGTGGGTCGGTCAATGATGCCATTGATCCGGAGGCTTGTTCGGTCAGTTACACATCGTTTGATGCGGCGGTGCACTGGGTTAGGCGATATGGGCAAGGGGCGTTAATGGCAAAGACGGATGTGGAGGCGGCATTTCGGCTGCTGCCGGTTCACCCGGACAGCTTTAGGCTGTTGGGATGCCACTGGGAAGGACAGTTCTACGTTGACCGGTGCCTTCCCATGGGGTGTTCTATCTCCTGTGCGTTCTTTGAAACGTTTAGCTCTTTTTTGGAATGGGTGGTGCGGGACGTGTCGGGAGTGAATTCGGTTATCCATTATCTGGATGACTTTCTGTGCGTAGGGCCGGCTTCTTCCAGGGTGGCGTCAGTGCTCCTGGCCACCCTGGAACACGTGGCGGAGAGTTTTGGGGTTCCGCTGGCCCCTGAGAAGACAGAGGGGCCGCGCACGGTCATTACTTTTCTAGGGATCACTTTGGATTCCGAAGTCATGGAATGCAGGTTGCCAGAAGATAAGGTAGTGGCGCTTAAGGCTGAAGTAAAGGGCATGGTAGGGGTGCGCAAAGTTCGACTTAAGGAGCTCCAGTCATTGCTGGGGAAGCTGAACTTTGCGTGCCGCATTTTGCCAATGGGGCGGGTTTTTACGGTCGGCGGCTGTCGGCTAGCACAGCGGGGGTGGTGGCTACTACACATTTTGTTAGCTTACAAAAAATACACAGAGAGGACCTACGGGTATGGCATTCATTTTTGGAGGAGTTTAACGGGAGGGCTTTATGGAAGACGGGCCCTGTCAGCAATTTTGACTTGGAGTTATACACGGATGCTGCGGGGTCCACAGGCTTCGGAGCTTTTTTCCGGGGCAGGTGGAGCGCGGGCCCGTGGCCGGTCAGCTGGGTGGAAGCAGGGTTTACAAGGAACCTGGTCCTGCTGGAATTGTTTCCAGTGGTTCTGGCGGTGGAACTGTGGGGGGCAGAGTTTAGGGATAAAAAGGTGAGATTTCACTGTGACAACCTGGGAGTGGTGCAGGCGATTAACCGGGTGTCGGCATCCTCGCCACCGGTGGTGCGATTGCTGCAACACCTTGTGCTGAGATGTCTGCAAAGGAATGTATTTATTCATGCAGTTCATATACCGGGAGTGGAGAACGTCATTGCTGACGCCTTATCTCGTTTTCAGTGGGACAGGTTCCGAGAGTTGGTGCCGGGATCGGAACAACACGGAGTGCCTTGTCCAGAGGAGCTGTGGAGGATTGCGTTGGCGTGATCTCTGGTTGGCTCAGAAAGTCAGTGAGTGAAGCCACATGGGTGGCGTACAGTAAGGTATGGCAAGAGTGGGAGTCTTTGGCTACCTGGGCGGCGATTGATCCTTGTGGGCCGGACGTGCGAGGTTTGTTATGTTATTGGGTGGCCAGATGCATGGAGGATGGGGTGTCAGTATCGGTACTAAATCAGAAGATGGCGGGTTTGGCGTTCCTGTTCAAGTTGCGGGGTTGCCAAGATTTCACCAAGGATTTTTGGGTTAGGCAGGCGCTCAAGGGGTATAGGAAAGCTCGTATGACCCGGGATGTTAGGCTCCCGGTTTCGTTCTCGGTGCTGCAAGGTTTGGTGGGGCAGTTGCCGGGTATTTGTTCCTCGGAGTACGAGTCAGCGTTATTTAAGGTGGCGTTCATATTGGCGTTCTTTGGGGCCTTCAGGATAGGGGAGTTGGTGAGCCCATCGAAGAAGAGGCCCGGTGGCCTGAGTTATCAAGAGGTAAGTTGTGGGCGAGACAGGGTGTCGCTTTGGCTGCGCAAGTCAAAAACGGATCAGATGGGAAAGGGACGAGAGGTTCTACTATTTGCCCTGCCGGGGTCTACGCTGTACAAAATATAAGGTATAATCAGCGCAATATAAACACAAAAAACACAACAAGCAGCTGAACACTAGGATTCAATTGATAAAATTCCTGAGCATAAATATAAAGTAGATAGTGCAGCGCTAAAAATCCAATAATAGAAAGTCCATAGTAGAATCTTTTCTAAAAGTGACTGGTGATGGGTAAAAATCATGCAGGTGCTGTAGAGTGGTAATGAGTAGAAACACCTCCACCAATGGTAGTAATGGCCGCTCACCTCACCAATATGACCCTCTGTTAGATAAGGTCATAAACAGCATTCCCATAAGGGTATCTCCAAAGGGGGTAAATCCAGCAGTGATATGTGATAATCTCCAAAGGAAGGTCAGCAATCAAGCATCAGATCCAAATATAAAAGAAAAAACAGCACATAGTGTTTCTCCGTGGAGGCAATATAATGAATTTTAATGAATAAAAAACGCACTTACAGAGTATAGGCACTCAATCCAGTGCCAGGGATAACAGATAGGGGTCTACGCTGTGCCCGGTGGGGGCGGTTCGGGCGTTTCTTGACATGCGCCCGGGGGCAGAGGGTTCCTTTTTGATACATGGTGATGGGTCCCCCCTTTCCAGGTACCAATTTGTTACCATTTTTAAAAAAGGGCTCCGTGTGGGGGGAGTGGATGAGAAAAGTTTTTCTTCTCACTCCTTCCGCATTGGTGCGGCAACTGAAGCACATAGATGCGGTTTGGGAGTAGAGGTGGTGAAGCAAATCGGCAGGTGGGAATCTAGGAGATTTAGGAGCTACGTCCGCCCTCATCTGTTGGATAGTTAATCCCTGATAGGGAGGAGGGGGGGGGGGGGACAAGTGCATGGTGTGTATCATGTTTGAAATTTGGGGGTCAGTGTGTTGGTGTGCTGTGAGTTACCCGGTTCTTTCTTGTATATCTTTCTTTCAGATGGTACCCCGGCCTTGGTGTGGATCCTGGGCCACTCATATGTAGTATGGGGAGCAAGGCGGGCTGATGTTAGGCCGGATGGTCGGCAACTGGGCTTCCCAAGGGAGGAAGCCTGTGTGCGCTGGCTGGGGGTCCCGGGGATGCTTTGGGGCAGAATGGTTCCTGAAGTGCATCGTTTTGCACGGCTGGACCGGCCTCCCGATGTACTATTGTTACATGTCGGAGGTAACGACCTGGGGGTCAGATCGATGCTCGATGTCACCAGGGATATTAAGTTTGATATCCTAAGGTTGAGGACGGAGTTTCCGGGTACGGTTATAGTTTGGTCTGACATTGTTGCTCGGACCGCCTGGAGGTTAGCAAGGTCAGTAAGCAGGATCAACCGGGCCCGAAAGGAAGATCAACCGGGATGTGGGCAGGTTCATGGCTCGGAACGGGGGGCTGGTGGTGCGCCACATGGAGCTGGAGGAAGAAACATGGAGGTATTTACGAGGGGATGGGGTGCATCTCACGTCAGTTGGGATAGACATGTGGTTCTTGGGCTTGCAAGACGGGATTCAGAGGGCCATTAGGGTGTGGAGGGGCACCCAAGGATAAGGTTTTACCCTTGGGTGCTGTGGCGTGGTTTTGGTCTCTGCGGGTGAAGGAGGAGCCGGAAAATAAGGGAGTTAAGACCTGTCGGTGACAGGAAAAAGGATGGTGCCCAGATAACGGAGGTTACCTGGAGGGAACGGTATGGTGCACTGCGGTCGGGAGGGTCTCTGAGCACGCATCGGCTTGAGGCCTGACAGAAGGGCACGAGAGACCGCAGTGCAATTGAGGAGTTAATTGTATATATATGTTTATATATATACAGGGTTTGAGTTTGTGTATATATATGTTTATATATATTTATAGTGTTACAGTTACAGGCTTTCGCCTGCAGAGACCAACGTCAGTTAGTTATAGGACAGGTGTGTTGTTTACGTTAAAATTGTTAAATTATTATCTTTAATAAAAATAAGGCTGCTACGGCCTATTATTTTACCCAACAACTGGTGTGGTCTCCATTTAATGGGAAGAAGGTTGGTTTTGGGTAGTAGGGGTAATAATACGGTTTAATTGCACATCTGTTATACCATAGTCATGCTCTTGATGGTGGTATGAGGTGAGGAATGTAATGCACACAGTGCTCTGGTCGGTGGTGTGAGGGGAGGTCTGTAATGCACATAGTTCTCTGGACAGTTGTATGAGGGGAGGAATGTAATGTACACATTGCTCTGGATGGTGGTCTGAGGGGAGGTCTGTAATGCACACAGTGCTCTGGATGGTGGTATGAGGGGAGGAATGTAATGCACACAGTGCTCTGGACGGTGGTATGAGGGGCCAGTAATGTACACGATGGTATGAGGGGCCTGTAATGTACACAGTGCTCTGGACGGTGGTATGAGGGGTCTGTAATGTACACAGTGCTCTGGTCGGTGGTGTGAGGGGAGGAATGTAATGTACACATTGCCCTGGATGGTGGTATGAGGGGAGAAATGTAATGCACACAGTGCTCTGGTCGGTGGTGTGAGGGGAGGAATGTAATGTACACATTGCCCTGGATGGTGGTATGAGGGGAGAAATGTAATGCACACAGTGCTCTGGACGGTGGTATGAGGGGAGGAATGTAATGTACACAGTGCTCTGGATGGTGGTATGAGGGGAGAAATGTAATGCACACAGTGCTCTGGTCGGTGGTGTGAGGGGAGGAATGTAATGTACACATTGCCCTGGATGGTGGTATGAGGGGAGAAATGTAATGCACACAGTGCTCTGGTCGGTGGTGTGAGGGGAGGAATGTAATGTACAGTACACTAGGGTCTGCAGGGAGGCCTGACCACAGGCGCAAAAATTTGTAAAACTCAACCAGCATTTTATGTTGCTTTTGTTCCCTTAAATATGTAGTTTTTGAAAAAGGCTATTAATATTTGATTATTTATGTTCGAAGGTATCCTTCGTGTTGTTGCCATGCAATCCTTTACTGTTCTGAATTTATATTGTTATTTTTGAAACAATTCTTTTGTAAGAATAAAATACAAAATATGCAGTGAAAAGTTTCTTATCTTAACATTTGGTAGTCATTTCCCCAAAAATTCTAAGAAGTATTTATTTTTTTTATCTCATGGACGAAATGTGATAAATAAAGTACCGTATTTATCGGCGTATAACGCGCACTTTTTTCCCCTGAAAATATATGGGGAAAATCACGGGTGCGCGTTATACGCCGATACTGTACCTTGGCTGTACCTCGGCTCGGAGGGGAACGAGTGCCGCCGAGCGCCGCGGGAAATTATTGCGCCGTCTCTCCTGTTTACTCAGCAAACGTCACACACACATTCCCGCTTCCGCCACCGGCATTGGACCAGTGTTCTATCAATCACAGAAGCTGGTCCAATGCCGATGGCGGAGGCGGGACTGTGTGTGTGTGACTGCCGCCGAATGAACAGGAAATGACGGCTCGGCTCGGTGATTCCCACGTAGAAGGTGAGGCTGCATTTGGGCACAGGCTGCATTTTTGGCATAGGCTGCATTTGGGCACAGGCTGCATTTGGGCACAGGCTAGGCTGCATTAAGGCTGCAGATGGACCACAAAATTAAAAAAAAAATGTTTTTCCTGAAACTTCCCTCTGAAATTGGGGTGCGCGTTATACGCCGGTGCGCGTTATACGCCGATAAATACGGTATACAGGTATATCATACAATCATTTCATAAACATACCACATGTACTTCATATATCGTATGAGGAAAATATGCTTATAAAATAGTTTTACCATTTGCCAATAAAAAAATTAAAATGTCCCCCGGATTTCATTTTGAAAATCTGGTCACCTAAATGCGCAACTGAAATACATATAGGCACTATAAAGTAGTATTTTAAGTACTTAAAGTAGTAATAATGGTTCAGTTTAACCAGTTAAAGACCGTAAGGATTTGCCCCCTTAAAGACCGAGGCATTTTTTGCGATACGGCGCTGCGTCGCTTTAACTGACAATTGCGCGGTCGTGCGACGCTGTGCACAAACAAAATGTATGTCCTTTTTTTTTTCAAAAAATAGAGTTTTCTTTTGGTGGTATTTGATCACCTCTACGGTCTTTATTTTTTATTTTTTGCGCCATAAACAAAAAAATATAGACTATTTTGAAAAAAAAAACAACAATATTTGACTTTTTTGTATAATAAATATCCCCCCCCCCCCCCAAAAAAAAAATTTCTTCCTCAGTTTAGGCCGATATGTATTCTTCTACATATTTTTGGTAAAAAAAAAAATGCGTACCGTATTTATCGGCATATACCGCGCACTTGTTTGCCCTGAAAATCAGGACAAAATCGTGGGTGCGCGGTATACGCCGATACCCGCGCCCGAATTTTGAATACTGCGCCGACATATACCGAGCGCAGTACACTCGGGTATACACGAGTGTACTGCGCTCTGTATATGTCGGCGCAGTATTCAAACTCGGCGCGGGAATCGAGCGGGGAGGACGCGAGGACGCCGCAGAAGGACGCTGGACCCGCCGAAGAGGACACCAGACCCGCCGAAGAGGACACCGGACCCGCCGCAGAAGGATACCCGAAGCCGCAGAAGGACACCCAAGGACGCCGGACCCGCCGAAGAGGACACCCGAAGCCGCAGAAGGACGCCGGACCCGACGAGGCCGCCGATGGACGCCGCGCAAGACACCAAAACTGTAAGTACAAAAAAAACTTTTTTTCCACAGGATTGGGGGCCACTTTAGGGGTGCGCGGTATACGCGGGAGCGTGTTATACCGCGATAAATACGGTATATTGATGGGTTTGCTAAAAAGTTATAGCGTCTACAAAATAGGGGATATATTTATGGCATTTTTATTATTATTTTTCTTGCTAGTTATGGCGGTGATCAGTGATTTTTAGCAGGACAGAGAAATTGCGTCGGACAGATAGGACACTTTTGACACTATTTTGGGACCAGAGCAAAGAATAGCCACTGATTACTGTATAAATGTCACTGGCAGGGAAGGCTTTAACACTAGGGGACGATCAAGGGGTTAAATGTGAGCCCTAGGAAATGTTTCTAACTGGGGGGGGGGTGGGACTGCCTGGAGGAGGAGACATATCGCTGTTCATAACCAGTATGAACAGGAGATCAGTCTCCCCTCTCCTGACAGAACGGGGATCTGTCTGTTTACATTGACAGATCTCCGTTCTGTCTCTCTCAGGAGCGATCACGGGTGCCCGGTAGACATATGCATAATGAAAAAATGTGTTTTGTTTAGTTAAATTCGGTTGATTCGTTCAATTCTTATTCGGAATTCGTATTTGGAATTTTCTTTGAATTTTTTCTTTTTTTTTTTTCGATTCAAAACGATTACCGTATTTATCAGCGTATACCACGCACTTTTTTTGCCCTGAAAATCAGGGAAAAATCGTGGGTGCGCGGTATACGCCGATACCCGCTTTCCCGCGCCGAGTTTGAATACTGCGCCGACATATATCGAGCGCAGTACACTCGGGTATAGTCTGGCAGTCTCGGCTCCTTCCGTGCTCACGTCCTGGACGTCAGCGCGAGAGTTGCCGAGCCTGCCCGACAATACACGAGTGTACTGTGTCTGTATATGTCGGCGCAGTATTCAAACTCGGCGCGGGAAACGAGCGGGGAGGACGCGAGGACGCCGCAGAAGGACGCCGGACCCGACGAAGAGGACACCCGAAGCCGCAGACGGACGCCGGACCCGACGAAGAGCACACCCGAAGCCGCAGAAGGACGCCGGACACGACGAAGAGGACACCCGAAGCCGCAGACGGACGCCGGACCCGACGAGGCCGCCGCGCAAGACACCAAAACTGTAAGTACAAAAAAAACTTTTTTTCCACAGGATTCGGGGCAACTTTAGGGGTGCGCGGTATACGCGGGAGCGCGTTATACCGTGATAAATATGGTAAATCAATTCATTTTCAAATCGGTTGAAACTAAAATGTAATATTTGTTTTCGATTTAAATGCAGCAAAGTGAACAAACAAAAGAAAAATCTTCACAAAATGATTACAATGACTCTTTAAAGTGGAAGTAAACCCATCGATTTAACAGTTTCAAAAAGCAGTTACATTTCCGGGATTGCTAACTGTCACATTGGTTGTGCTCTCAACCAAACTGTCAAACCATCCAATGGCTGGTGTCATAACTGATCACATGTGCAGCATTATGGCAGTTGAAGATTAAACATAGGCCAAGATGGCAGCTTCCTTGCCTGAAAATGATAGGTGGGTTTACTTACACTTTAAATCAACAAAAACAGCATTTTTTTTTAAATGGTACTCTAATAATGCACACACCAGGAAGAAACCTCGCATTACGGTGTTTAATATTTATTTTTGTAGCTTAATTCTGCATAAAAAATGTAAGTGTAATTTCATGAGATAATTATATGACAGCGTGTTTATTTTTTAATTTTTTGGGGGGGGGGGAATAGAGGCGGTGTAGGGTAGGGATCAGTTGGGGCACCTGGTGGCACTGGCAAGTAACCCTTAACTAAAGGAATTTTTTTTCTAGCTAAATAGCTTCCTTTACCTTACTGCAGTCCTGGTTTCATGTCCTCATTGTTCGTTTTTGCTCTGATGGTGCTGAATCCTTCTCTGTTCTGAACAGTCTGTTTCCTGATGAAAAAAGTAATGGGAGCTTTCTCTCTTTGGTCACTAATCAAGGAGGTGTGATTACTGTGGGCCAGATCCACAAAGCAGTTACGCTGGCGTATCTATTGATACGCCGCGTAACTGCTAGGTTGCTCCGGCGTATCTTTGTTTTGTATCCACAAAACAAGATACGCCTGAAGCTGGGCTAGATCCGACTGACGTACATCTTAGTACGCCGTCAGATCTAAGGTGCATATTTACGCTGGCCGCTAGGTGGCGTTTCCATCGATTTCCGCGTCGAGTATGCAAATTAGCTAGATATAGCGATTCACGAACGTACGTCCGGCCGGCGCATTTTTTTACATTGTTTCCGTAAGGCTTTTTTTGGCGTATAGTTACCCCTGCTATATGAGGCGTATCCTATGTTAAGTATGGCCGTCGTTCCCGCGTCGAATTTTGAATTTTTTATGTCGTTTGCGTAAGTCGTTCACGAATAGGGCTTTGCGCAGAATGACGTTCACGTCGTAAGCATTGGCTTGTTGCGGGTTAATTTCGAGCATGCGCACTGGGATACCCCCACGGACGGGGTATCCCAATGCGCCGTTCAGAAAAAACGTCATTAACGTTGGGTCAAGTAAAATTAACATAAAACATGCCCACATCTTTAACATTTGAATTCCGCGCCCTTACGCCGGAAGATTTACGCTACGCCGCCGTAACTTTAGAGGCAAGTGCTTTGTGAACACAGCACTTGCCTCTCAAAGTTGCGGCGGCATAGCGTTATTACAATCCGCTACGCCGGAATAAAATTACGATCCGCTACGTGGCCCTGTGTGTCTAAAACTCCTCAACACCAATCAGTTTAGTTTTACAAACCATCACTGCCCTGTATTGGCTTTTTGTCTCTGTTCATCACAGAAGCATGAAACAGCATGCAAAAATGAAATTGAAACTTCAGGTACATTATATGATTGATTTTTATCTATTTTTAATAATTTTTAAAAGGAATCAGTTAACTATTATGTCTCTATACCCTGTAAACAGTCATTTCAGCAAAAACATTTTTTTCCTTTAAGGCCTGGCTAGTAGCTAGGATCACATGACGGCGGGCGGAATGCTCTATTGTTCCGATAGGACGTCATATGACGTCCTGTCATTTAAAGCCTCTAGGGCGCACGCGCGCGCACCCGTCGCGTCACTGGGAACACAGTGCGCGTGCCCGGCGGCCGCGATGGCCGCCGGGCACCCGCGATTGCCAAGTAACTGAGCAGGGACATGGAGCTCTGTGTGTAAAGACAGAGCTCCACGTGCTGTCAGGGAGAGAGGAGACCGATGCTGTGTCCCTTGTACATAGGGACACCGATCGGTCACCTCCCCCAGTCACCCCCCTCCCCCCACAGTTAGAACACACCCAGGATACACATTTAACCCCTTCCCCGCCCCCTAGTGGTTAACCCCTTCCCTACCAGTCACATTTATACAGTAATCAATGCATATTTATAGCACTGATCGCTGTATAAATGTGAATGGTCCCAAAAATGTGTCAAAAGTGTCCGATCTGTCCGCTATAATGTCGCAGTCCCGAAAATCGCCCCCATTCCTAGTAAAAAAGAAATAAAAAAAAAAATCATTATGTCCCCTATTTTGTAGGCAATATAACTTTTGCGCAAACCAGGTTATTGCGATTTTTTTTACCAAAAATATGTAGAAGAATATGCATCGGCCTAAACTGAGACATTTTTTTTTTTTTTTTCAATGGGATATTTATTATAGCAAAAAGTAAAAAATATTGGGCCAGATTCACAAAGAGATACGACGGCGGATCTCCTGATACGCCGTCGTATCTCTGAGATCCGACGGTCGGATCTATGCGACTGATTCATAAGAATCAGGTTCCGCATAGATCTCCCTAAGATCCGCCAGGTGTAATTGACTTACACCGTCGGATCTTAGGCTGCAATCTTCCGCTGTCCGCTAGGTGGCGTTTCGTGTTTTACTCGCGACGAATATGCAAATGAGGAGATACGCCGATTCAGAAACGAACGCCCGCCCGTCGCTTTTTTTTTTACGTCGTTTGCGTTCAGCTTTTTCCGGCGGATAGTTACCCCTGCTATATGAGGGGTAGCTAGTGTTAAGCATGGCCGTCGTTCCCGCGCCGAGTTTTGAATTTTTACATCGTTTGCGTAAGTCGGATCGCGAATACGGATGGCCGTAATTGACGTTAACGCCAAAAACAATGACGTCCTAGCGACGTCATTTGGAGCATGCGCACTGGGAAATTTCGCCCGCGACGCATGCGCAGTTAAATCGGCGCGGAGACGCGCCTGATTTAAATTGTACACTCTCCCTAGCCGCGGAATTTGAATTCCGCCGGGGGAGTTACGATCCGCCTGCGCAAGTTTGGAGGTAAGTGCTTTGTGAATACTGCACTAGCCTCGCAAAATTGCGACGGCGGATCGTAAAACACATAGATTACGTGGATCTAAAGATCCGCTAATCTATGTGAATCTAGCCCATTGTGTTTTTTTTCAAAATTTACGCTCTTTTTTTGTTTATAGCCCAAAAAATAAAAAACGCACAGGCGATCAAATACCACCAAAAGAAAGCTCTATTTGTGGGGGAAAAAAGGACATCAATTTTGTTTGGGAGCCACGTCGCACGACCGCGCAATTGTCAGTTAAAGCGGCGCAGTGCCGGAAGCTAAAATCTCGTCTGGGCAGGAAGGGGGTTTATGTGCCCAGTAGGCAAGTGGTTAAAGTCCTGATTAACGGGGTCTTTTTTGCCAGCCCCCCCCCCCCCAACGTGTAAATTTAATCCAAAATAAAGCGATTGCAACAAAGCGATGGAGAAGCTTGGCTGCCCAGCAATGCGATCGGTAAATCCCTTTTTGTAGCAAAGGCTTTTCAACTTCTGCAAATGGAGCAAACTTGTTGATAGTTGGCTTCTGGAGTACCGAGTGATGTATTGGCGACAAGTAAGTACATAGCCGGTACTGTGTTCATCTCCTCTTATCGTGTTCCCCAGCCAGGGGAAAAAAAATAAAAAAAATGAAGTAATTATGTGCTTGATACAGTTCAGTATCTAATTTTAGATACCTGCTGTGATATATTTATCCTACCAAATGAAGTTAGGCATTCATACGGTTTTATCTGCAAAATCCCGTGTCATTGTGCCGAGAGATAATACACTCATTTTCAGAGTGTCTAGCCAGCAAAGTAGAGTTTGTACGATGAAAACATACAGCTGAACAGGAAGATAAAAGGAGAAAGAAGTCATAATTAAAGTAATAATACGTATCACCAGGAGATAAAACATATTACTGGTTATGTAAATTCCAAATTTTAGGTTTATTTTTAGTCACATGGAGGGATGTTGTAATGAAAATATTTTCTGTTCCTCTATAATGAAATTAAAAAAAGCTATACAGGTGAAAAAAATAAGCTATTATCGGAGCTCAGCGAATAGATTTTTAGATTCTGGTCTTTTTTTCATATTTTTTTTTTTTTTTTTGACAAATCATACATTTTCTGTTCAGCTACTATATTTGAATATAAAAAAAAAACTGCGCTAAACAAATAAAAATAAAATCAATAAAAATCAAAGGCAGCAATTAGATGCGATAAACACAAATAACATAATACAAAAAATAAAACTGTGCCAATGGAACAAACCAGCAACAGGGTGCCAGTACTAATAAAGAGGAACAAAGTCTCTGAGCCCCAAAGATAGTAACATAATAGGGGTATAGATATTAAAAAGTCCCAAGTTGTATGTAGGGGATCGAGGCAGACCCCACAAACAGGATAAACAACACCACCGTGAGAATGACTTCTTGTGACGAAAACCACCACCTAATGGAAAGCCGCTTACCACAACCAAGAGGTTCAAAAGCCTATAAGAAACTCCACCCACGAACGGAGGCACCGGACCAGCAGGGACTCCAAAGGACAGATATCCAAGGTATGATCACTTCCTTATAAATGAATAGATCCTCGGTTCAAGCGTGTAAAAGAAAACGGACCCCCCACCCCAAAGCACCCTGCCCCCATGTTGATGAGGACAGGGCCTCTTCCCGACAACCCTGGCCGTTGGTTGTCGGGGTCTGCGGGCGGGGGGCTTATCGGAATCTGGGAGCCCCCTTTAACAAGGGGGCCCCCAGATACCGGCCCCCCACCCTAGGTGAATACAGGTCTGGTATGAATTTTGGGGGGACCCCCACGCCGTTTTGTCGGCGGAGGGGGGTTCCCTCTAAATCCGCACCAGACCCATGGGCCTGGTATGCTCTCGGAGGGGAACCCATGCAATTTTTTTTGTTAAAATTTGGCGTGGAGTTCCCCCTCAAGATTCATATTAAACACAGTGCCTGATATTGGCAGGGATCCAAGTCGGATCCCCACTCATTGAAAGTCGGACTTCAAGTCCAGGGCAAAGTCGGATCAAAGTAGTATACTGTTCATGAAAGTCGGATGGATGTAGGACCAATGTAGGATAAATGTAGGATCAGTGTAGGACCAATGTCGCAGAGAAAAGTAGGATGAAAGTCGTGTAGTATAGTGTGAACCCAGCCTCAGACCGGGTTCACACTGGTCCGACAAACGCTCCGACATCGGGAGCTCATGTCACATGATGTGTGAAAATCAATGTTTCCCTATGAGAGCCATTTTAACTGGTCTGACACAAGTCGGTCCGACTTTGAAAATGCTCCCTGTAGTACTTTGGTCCGACCTTGATCCTACTTCAGCTCATTGAATATCATTGGAGTCGGATCAAAGCAGGATCCTTGTCCTTACAATCTGACTTTTGACATCCGACATGTGATTACAGCAGCAGTAAAAGGAATTTATCTCACACTGGGATTGTTTTGATTGGTCAAAGGACAAGTCAGACTATTACAAAGTCGGATCAAAGTAGTATCATGTTCATGAAAGTCGGATGGATGTAGGATCAATGTAGGACTGATGTAGGACTGATGTCGCAGAGCAAAGTAGGATGAAAGTCATATCACTGTAGTGTAGTATCAGTGTGAACCCAGCCTCAAGCCTTCCAGCTCACTTCATCTCTGCCTTCGCCTTTGTCAACATCACAGAGACTTTCTCCTGCGTTTCTGTTGTGGACTTGCTCGGCTGGCGTTCCTTCTGGCTCCTGATTCTGCTTGTTGGACTAATACGTTTATCTCTGGCTCTCTGACATTGGCTTGGTCGACTATCCGATCTGGTTACTGAACACTGGCTTGTTTGACTACGCTTACTCTGTTTACCTTTTTATTATTATTATTATTAAACAAGTGTGATTTAACTGTACTTCTGTTTCGGTCTGATTCATGGTTTCTGACAAGAACAAGTTCATGGCCAACGTCCTTCGGAACAAAATTCCAGGGCTTTGTCTGATGGAAATCCGATCGTGTGTACGAGGCTTTACAGTAAAGAACCCTCTATGTAGTTTAAGGTTAAATCTATTTTCTTCTAATTTTAATGAGTGACCATGTGTCTTGTTAAACACCCTTCCCGCAAAAAAGTTTTATCCCTATTGTGGGGTCACCAGTGCGGTATTTGTAAAATTTAAATCATATCCCCTCTCAAGCGTCTCTTCTCCAGAGAGAATAAGTTCAATGCTCGCACCCTTTCCTCATAACTAATATCCTCCAGACACTATTAGTTTTGTGGAGAAGGAGGATATACCCAGTGGCGGTCAGAAAAGAAACCATTTCGTGGCCTTTACTATTTGGGGTCTGGTGAGTGTTCAGTTTAGCCGTTGGTGATGTTGGCACATGTTTGTCGGGTGGAAGAGACAGCTGCACCTTTAATTATTCACTTCGTGCAATAAGCACTACCAGCATTGAACCCCTCCCTACTTACCACATTGGAATCCATCGCTCAATTACGAAATTGTTTGCTGTTCTATTATTGAACTTTTTTAGTGCTGTTTGCACATTTGCTAGTTACTTATGGGACTTTGAAATGTAATATATATATATATTTTTTCTGGTACTTATTTCACATAAGGAGCACTATCAGCGGTAACATTTCCACCACAGGAGCACAACTTGCAGTGATTTTGTCCCTTGATGTTCCATGTTGACAATTAACCACTGTTTTTCATTTATTGCACATTGTTTATAACATCCATTTATTTATTTATCTTTTTTTGGTATAGCGTGATAGACTCACGTATGTTTATCCATACAGTATATCAATTATGTCGTTGTACTTGATATAGCAGTTCGGGTTTTGAATCATATGTCTGGGTTTCAGTCCACCCATCGTCGACCCATAACAGGCCTAAACTTTTTCTCCAAGGTAATGGAGAAAGCAGTTGTACAACAGCTACAACATCATTTAGACATGCACAATCTACTGGATCCATTTCAATCGGGTTTCCGTCCTGGTCAGGGGACCGAAACAGCACTTCTCAAAATATGGGATGACGCTCTTGAAGCAGCAGACGAAGGAGAATCTTGTCTTCTGGTACTATTGGACCCAAGCGCAGCTTTTGATACTGTAGACCACAAATTATTGCTGACTCACCTAGCTGAAGTAGCTAGAGTCGCACACTCGGATTTACCCTGGTTCTCCTCCTTTTTGGAAAACCGATCTCAAATAGTGAAACTAGGTCCTTTCACTTCTGAAAAACGCACAGTGTCATGCAGAGTCCATCAGGGATCCCCCTTCTCGCCCATACTATTCAATATTTATCTCCGCCCTCTTTTCAAAATCATCAGTAACCAGAAGTTACTCTACTACTCCTACGCGGATGGCACCCAACTCTACTTTCGCATCAGTAACAAAAAGGATCATTATCTCGGACTAGAGAAATGCCTTACTCTGATAGAAAACTGAATGACGGAGAGTTGCCTTAAACTCAATGGCTCAAAAACAGAACTTCTTCTGTTCCACGCCAACCGTAACAACATATACACCCCCGCCCATTCTGGGACAAACCATTCTCCCTAGCACCAAAGTCAAAAGTCTTGGAGTCACTTTTGACTCCAACATGACATTGGATGCACAAATAAGTTCAGTAGTCAGCGGATCCCACCATCTAAAAGACAGAATTACGTTTAAGGCACTTTGTCTGACGCATAAGTGTGTTCAAGGAAGTGCCCCCCAATATCTATGCGAAAAACCCCAATCGCGTTCTCCGTTTCACTAACCAAAAACTACTCCAAATACCCAAGGCCAGATACAAGTCCAAAGGAGAACGAAGATTTGCAGTCCAAGGACCACGACTGTGGAACTCACTACCATCCGGTATCCGAATGGAAGTGAATCACCCGGCCTTCAGGAATAAACTCAAAACCCATCTATTCTGAAGGAAAAATACAGTAGGGAATGGATACCAAGCGCCCTGAGGCGATTCAGTTTGCATGTGCTGCTCTATGTAAGTTTCTCACTCACTCATTATTCAGATCAGGCTTTGGCTCCCCAAGTAACTAAGATAAGTCGTACACAAATCTGTTGCCGCTGTGAGCGGCTGTTTGGCATCACTGAAGGGTGGCGCGGTGATGCCAGCAAGAGCAGTTTGGCCACACCCACTGGCGTGCTCTGTGGGCTACGTTACTACTCTCCTTGTGGCATCCAAATGTGTCCCAGGTCTTTTATAATCCTATAGTGGTTACTGCAAAGAAAAAAAAATTGCCCTGTCCTGCAAATGTGTTCGGGTTTGGCTTGAAGAAAAGGTGGCAACCCTATGTGGAGTCCATACATACAGAATAAGAACAGATACTGAGAATTATACCCGGCATACAGGGCAAGAGAAGTAGTACTGTGCAGAGTCCATACATACAGAATAAGAACAGATACTGAGAACTACACCCGGCATACAGGACAAGAGAAGTGGTACTGTGCAGAGTCCATACATACAGGATAAGCGATACCGGGAATTACACCCGGCATACAGGACAAGTGTGTGTGTATGCACATGTATATATGTGTGGGTGGGTGTGTAAGCCCCAGTGCACCCATGCTTGCCCCGACTAGTCAACCCTTTGAGAACTCCGGTCCGGAGGTGTGGGTGGTACTTGTGATAACGCCAATGTAACATACAGGAGAACAACTTTGACGCACATTTTTATACGTTGAGCAACAATTAACCATAAGACTACTGTGAATTATTTTGCTAGAATGGATATAACTATATTTATCGGCTTTTCTGCCTTCCATTTGCTGAATTTTAATACGTGGTGAATTTTTCACAGGCAAAATTATTTGTTGGCAGCTATAGCAACAGGGACATCTGCAGGCTGTATGCAGCAATTTATGCTGAAGAATACGATGCAAAAAAACTTCCAATTTTATAAAACCCACCTCTAGCCAAAGCCTCTTTTTTTTCTCTTTGGGTAGAGTGGAGAAGGATCAGAATGGAGAAGGACCAAAACCTTTTTTGGGAGAGAGTGGAAAAGGAACAGAACTACTCTGGGTAGGGCAAATAAGGAACAGAACTAATTTAGGTAAAGTGGAGAAGGGACGTTTCTGGGTAGAGCGGAAAAGGAACTGAACGTTTCTGGGTAGAGCGAAGAAGGAACTGAACGTTTCTGGGTAGAGCGAAGAAGGAACTGAACGTTTCTGGGTAGAGCGAAGAAGGAACTGAACGTTTCTGGGTAGAGCGGAGAAGGAACTGAACGTTTCTGGGTAGAGCAGAGAAGGAACTGAACTTTTCTGGGTAGAGCAAAGAAGGAACTGAACGTTTCTGGGTAGAGCGGAGAAGGAACTGAACGTTTCTGGGTAGAGCGGAGAAGGAACTGAACGTTTCTGGGTAGAGTGGAGAAGAAACTGAACGTTTCTGGGTAGAGCGGTGAAGGAACTGAACGTTTCTGGGTAGAGCAAAGAAGGAACTGAACGTTTCTGGGCAGAGCGGAGAAGGAACTGAACGTTTCTGGGTAGAGCAGAGAAGGAACTGAACTTTTCTGGGTAGAGCAGAGAAGGAACTGAACGTTTCTGAGTAGAGCGGAGAAGGAACTGAACGTTTCTGGGTAGAGCGGAGAAGAAACTGAACGTTTCTGGGTAGAGCAGTGAAGGAACTGAACGTTTCTGGGTAGAGCGGAGAAGGAACTGAACGTTTCTGGGTAGAGCAAAGAAGGAACTGAACGTTTCTGGGTAGAGCGGAGAAGGAACTGAACGTTTCTGGGTAGAGCAAAGAAGGAACTGAACGTCTCTGGGTAGAGCGGAGAAGGAACTGAACGTCTCTGGGTAGAGCAAAGAAGGAACTGAACGTTTCTGGGTAGAGCGGAGAAGGAACTGAACGTTTCTAGGTAGAGCGGAGAAGGAACTGAACTTGATTTGGGTAGAGCGGAGAAGGAACTGAACTTCTTTGGATAGAGTAACTTTTTGGAAACAGAACTTGCTGTGCCTGAGATTTTCCTCAGTAGACTTGTAACCAACTCTTAGTTCAAAAGCACAATCATTTTTTTACAATATATTAAATATGAATATCTTGCATGTAACCAAAATACATGCATAGTGGTGCCAGATAGCATACAATCAGAGAAATTGAATGATACACTTTTTAATATTACATGGTTTCTAGAATTTCTAACACATTTATTACAAAATTGCACGAAAAAAAAAAAAACATTCCCATAGTAATTTAAAAAACATAGAACTACAATATAACAGTGTGCATCTTGAGCTGCCCTTACAGCAGACATTGGGGAAAAGAGAAACATTTTGAAAGGACAATCATTTTATATAAATATGAACATCTTTATTTACTGAAAAGTTTGCATGTTCCTCCCAAAATGCATATGAGTTGGGAAGGAACAGAACTTCTTTGGGTAGAGTAAATAAATAGCACTTCACTTGGGTAGAGTGGAGAAGCAACAGAAGTACGGATAGAGTGGAGAAGGAGGGTCATATAAAGAAACAACAGTAGTCTCTGAGACAGTTCTATTACATCCGAATGACAGGACTTGGAGTAAAATTTCTTGCAGTGGAGAAGGTGCTCCTATACAAACAGTATATTCGCAGTGATCCCGGTGCTCCCCCACAGGGGTCCCCACTCACCAGATGTAGCTCCCCACCAGGGGTAAAAGACATGTAGTATAGGCTTCCCAGATGTACACTGCTCCAGACCTCTCCTCAGCAGATCTCAGCTATCCACTTTAGCATCCTTCCAGTCCCATAAAATTCAATGATCCCTCGGAGGAGAAAAAATACTCCCATAGTGTAGTACTTATGATAAAAATATATTTATTGCAGCCAAAGGCTGTCAGAAAGAACCGCACTGTACAGTGGTAAAACGGCTCAAAACAAAATGAAAAGCAGTAAAAACAAAGATAAAAAAGCTGAGGTGCAATCGAGCTAGGCTCATACAACACTGTGGCTTAACCGGGTAAACAGTAGGCGCCTGTAGCGGTGGTTTGCAGCATGCGCTCCAGCTGCGTTCCACCTCACGCTTCCCAGGAAGTGACGTAATGTGCAACTCCGCCTGACGCGTGTTTCACCTCGCGCTTCCCCGGAAGTGACGTAATGCGCAACTCCGCCTGACGTACGTTTCGTAATGACGTCTTCTGAGGCGTCATTACAGATAAGTTGGGTATTTTTTGCGGCCGGACTTTCACAAAACAAATATCGGCATTCAGAAAGGTACGTATTTTCTTCTTTTTACATCCTCAAAGCTGCTTTGATGCCCCCAAATACCCCAATGTATGGAGTAGGTTAAAGTAGGCACGCAACAACCCCCCTTCCCCTACGCATACAACACATAGCACTCTATATCTGGTTCCATGGATTGTTTTTTTGACAATACCTATTGTAACTGCTTCACTGCTGTTACACATTTCAGAAGTCTTTTTGGTAGTGCATACCAGATAGGAAGGATCTAAATAATTACATTGGGCACCACAGACTTTTACAGGACTACATTACAAATGGGTTACTAATGGGTGCTTACTGAAATAAGTTCATAGAGCCAAAATGAACAGCAGACTAGAGCAGTCATCTGATTCCATTTTTTATAACTTTACTATGAACATATACATTCCAGGTTTTACAAACTGCCTGCCTAATTAATCTTGACTCCAGAAAATGATACACGGCTTTCTGGCTTTCTGGAAGGCCAATTATCTGTGTCTGCAGCTGGCACAGGATATTTTAGTGGGGATTCTTGGAAATAACTGCTTCCTGCCAATCTAGAAACATTGTGTTATGTCTACATGTGGCTTTGCTCATGCATCTTTTTCCATTAGGTGATTTGAAGTGATACTGCAAAGCTCCCTCCCCTGTCCTGTCATCCATTCCCCTTCCTGTTCCCTCTCCCATGTTTCCCTTTTCCTCTCTTTCCCTTCTCTCCCCTTTGCTTTCCTCCCCTCCTCTCTCTGCTCTTATCCACTCTCCCTTCCTGTTCCCTTTCCCATGCTCCCCTATCCGTCTCCCCTCCTCTCTTCTACTTCCCTCCAATCATGTACTCCCCTCCTCTTACTTCCTGTTCCCTCTCCTTAAACCATCCTCACTCCTCCCCTCCTCTCCTCTCCCCCTCTCCCCTCCCCCTCTCCCCTCCTCTCCCCTCTCCCCTCCTCTCCTGTACTCATCCCATTCACCCTCCTCTCCCTTCCTTTCTTCCATTCTTCTTTCTCATCCCCTCCCCTCTGCTTTTATCTCTTATCCTTTCCTGTACTTGCCTCTCTTCTCCCTTCCTGTTCCTTCGTCCTTTCCCCTCTTCTATGCTTTCATCCTCTAATTTCCTGTATCCCTCTCTGCTCTTATCCACTCTCCCTTCCCCATGCTCCCCTATTCCTCTCCCCTCCTCTCTTCTACTTCCCTCCAATCATGTACTCCCCTCCTCTTACTTCCTGTTCCCTCTCCTTAAACCATCCTCACTCCTCCCCTCCTCTCCTGTACTCATCTCATTCACCCTCCTCTCCCTTCCTTCCTTCTCATGCCCTCCCCTCTGCTTTCATCTCTCATCCTTTCCTGTACTTACCTCTCTTCTCCCTTTCTGTTCCTTCTTCCTTTCCCCTCTTTTATGCTTTCATCATCTAATTTCTTGTATCCCTCTCTCCTCAGATCCACTCTCCCTTCCTGTTCCCTCTCCAATGCTCCCCTTTCCCTCTCCTCTTTTCTCATCTCCTCCTCATTGCTTTAATCCGTTCTCTCTTGTACTCCTGCCATCCACCCTCCTCTCCTCTTCCTTCCTGTTCCCTCTCCCATGCTCCCCTATCTTTCTCCTTTCCTCACATCTCCTCGCCTCTGATTTAACCCCTTACCCTCTCCTGTACTCTCCTCTCCTTTCCTGCTCCCTCCCGCATGTTCCCCTATCCCTCTCCTCTCCTTCCCCAGCTTTTATCCCTTACCTTCTCTTGCACTTCCCACTCCGCTTATTCACTTTCCTCCCTCCTCACATACCCAATCCTTTCTTTATATTCCTTACCTTTTTCGTGCACTTCCTATCCCTTTGTTCTCCTTTTATTCCTTCTACTTCTCCTCTCATCCATTCCCCTTTTCTTTCCCTTACTGTTCCCTTGCCTATACTTCCCATTCCTGCTATGCCCTTCCCTCTGCTTACATTCCTTCCCCTAGACTAGGGTAGGTAAGGGCTTACCTGAGACTGCTTCTACCTCTGTCTGCCCCAAAATACCTTCCCTTAACCACTTCCCGCCTGGCCTATGGCCGATTTACGTCCGGGAAGTGGTTATGAAATCCTGACAGGACGTTCTAGAACGTCCTGCAGGATTTCATGCCGCGCGCGCCCGTGGGGGCGCGCATCGCGGCGATCGGTGATGCGGGGTGTCAGTCTGACACCCTGCATCTCCGATCTCGGTAAAGAGCCTCCGGCGGGAGACTCTTTACCACGTGATCAGCCGTGTCCAACCACGGCTGATCACGATGTAAACAGGAAAAGCCGTTGATGGCTCTTCCTCACTCGCGTCTGACAGACGCGAGTAGAGGATAGCCAATCGGCGGCTCTCCTGACAGGGGGGGTTAGCACTGATTGTTTATCAGCGCAGCCCCCCCTCGGATCGCCACACTGGACCACCAGGGATGCCCACCCTGGAGCACCAGGGTGGGCAAAAAAAAAAAAAAATGCCAGGAAAAAAAAAAAAAAAAAAAGTCTAAAAAATAAATAAAAAAAAAGCATAAAGAAAAAAAATGCCAGTCAGTGCCCACAAATGGGCACTGACTGGCAACCTGGCAAAAATCAGTGCTGCCACCCCAGTGTCCATCAGCGCCACCCCAGTGTCCATCAGTGCCACCCCACAGTGCCCATCCATGCCCAGTGCCCACCTATCAGTGCCCATCTGTGCCACCCATAAGTATCCATCAGTGCCGCCCATGAGTGCCCATCTGTGCCGCCTATGAGTGCCCAGTGCCGCCCATGAGTGCCCATCAGTGCCGCCTATGTGTGCCCATCAGTGCCGCCTATGTGTGCCCATCAGTGCCGCCTATGTGTGCCCATCAGTGCCGCCTATGTGTGCCCATCAGTGTCGCATACCAGCGCCGCCAATCAGTGCCACCTCATCTGTGCCCGTCAGTACTACCTCATCGATGTCCATCAGTGCCATCTCATCGGTGCCCATTAGTGCCGCCATATCAGTGCCCGTAATTGAAAGAGAAAACGTATTTACAAAAAAATTAACAGAAAAAAATAAAAACGTAATTTTTTTTCAAAATTTTCAGCCTTTTTTTAGTTGTTGCGCAAAAAAAAAAAACGCAGAGGTGGTCGAATACCACCAAAAGAAAGCTCTATTTGTGGGGAAAAAAGGACGCCAATTTTGTTTGGGTACAGTGTAGCATGACCGCGCAATTGCCATTCAAAGTGCGACAGTGCTGAAAGCTGAAAATTGGCTTGGGCGGGAAGCTGCGTAAGTACCTGGTATGGAAGTGGTTAATTATAAGGATTAACCAAACAAAACATAGATGGAGTTAAAATGGCTAAAAACGGCCTTTTATTAAACATACACTTTTTTTTTTTTTACATAACATATCCATACATAATTTATCCAGATATCAAGAATCGAGGTCCCTGACAGTGCCATATTGCCAATTTTTGGCACCAGATGACGTGTGACCCCAGCCGCAAAGTACCGGCTCAGAGCCTAAACCAGCTGACCTCAGACACCCACCGGTCTTAACACCAATTAGCATTATACCGTACACACTCAAGGACTCCATACCTCAGATGGATCCCCACCGTTTTTTACCAAATAACCATAAATAGACCTCCGTCAAGGACCCCAACCGCCAAATAATACAAACAGCACAACCGGAAAATCGATAATAAAAAGGGGGTGGATTGGACGGACGCTCCTTTTGACGATTTCCTCTCTGCAAGTGAGCCGGGACCTCCCCCTTACGGACAACTAACCTCCAAGCCCCTCCTTGTCACACCATCCTCTGGGCCAATAAGGTAAATGCAAGAACTGACCATGCTAACGTTACAATAGTTAACCCAAGCCGACTGGTTCGCCTTTTCACCCTGTCATGTATGCCCTTTACTGACCCGTTCCTCCTCTTTTCCGGGCATGTCTTTCTGTACTCCCCTCTCTTCTAATCCATTGATCCAGTATGGATCCACCCTCATTGCAGAACCTAAATATGCATGCCTAACCATACCGGCCAGGGCTCAAGTCCTGGGGGAACGCGTGGGAACGGAGTTCCTGCACTTTTTTCACAGCAGGAACTCAGTTCCCTTTGCAGGACTAGAGCAGCCGAGCCACCCATGCCAATCCTTCACTAAGCTGCGATGCCCAGCTTGAGTCACTGTCAGGGGCAGGGGAACCTTAGTAATGGCCGCTTCCTGCATATGGATTCATCAGATAGTGTGCGGGTATTCTGTCACTTCCTCGATGCCGCAATGTCTCCTGGGAGCTTTTGTCATTGTTCCCAGGAGACATTGCGGAGGTCTGCCGCGAGTTATCTTGGGTTTTAGAAAGAACTTTTCTTACCGATGAATCCATATACCAGTAACATAAAAGATTACTAAGGTACAGTGGATCGAGAAAAAAAAACATGAGGTTTAGTAATTATGCATATGAGCGTATCATTTTTTTTTTTTGGGGGGGGGGAGTGGATCTTGGGTGGGAGTTCCCACACTTTTTTCCCCAGGACTTGATCCCTGATACCAGCCCTAAGAAACCCATGTCACATAATTGGAGCTCCACTCTAAAAGGGAAGCTCCACTTGTTGAGATAGAGTGGTGCTTGGAGAGGGGGCCAGCCCCCGTGCATCGGACTGTGTGCAGCCAGCCCCCCCCCCTCTCCAAGCACCACTCTATCTCCCACTTACCTTCGGTACGGGTTAGTAGAAAGAAGAGCCTAGGGGCGTGTTAGGGGCAGGGCTGGATGCGGTGCTGCCGATGACCAGTTTAAACAAATCGCCGCTCCGCCCACCTGCTCAGGTCTATAATTTTTCAGGACCCGAAAATTGCATGCGCGATAAAGCAGCGGTGAAGTCGCGCATTCGCGGTAAAGCCCCGCGAACAGCTTTTTGCTGACGTAGCTGCACCGCAAGTGACGCGGTCGAGATTTTATTTATTACACCGACGCCTGTACTCAAAGCCGATTGAAGAATCGGTTCAGGTGGGATCCCTGGACAGGTAAGTGTCCTTGTTTTAAAATTCAGCAGCCACAGGATTTGTAGCTGCTGACTTTTAATATTTTTGGGGGATCCTGAAGCTCCTCTTTAACTACACTCAGAAGTCTATGGGAAGCTTAAACCCATATTGCTGGCCCCCTTTACCTGTTGTGAAACAACTTACTTGACCTCCTATGTCTGGGCATTATTCTTTTATCTCAACTGAATTTTCAAAACCATGGAAATGCCAAGACAATACAGACACTGGCCTGGATTCAAGAAGCAATTGCGCCTGTGTAACCATAGGTTACACAGCGCAATTGCTTACTTGCCCCGGCGTAACGAATGCTCCTGATTCCGGAACCTCGTTACGCCAACTGCAGCCTAAGATCTGCGCGGCATTAGGCTCTTATGCCCGCATATTTTAGGCTGCATTCTTGCGATGGCCGCTAGGTGGCGTTCCCGTTGTGCTCAGCGTATAGTATGCAAATTGCATACTAACACTTGGTTTTTGGTTTTTGCGTAAGGCTGCCCCTGCTATTAGCAGGGGCAGCCAATGTTACGTATACCCGTCGTTCCCGCGTCGCGAAATTTGAATTTTACGTAGTTTGCGTAAGTGATTCGTGAATGGCGCTTGACGCCATTCACGTTCACTTTGAAGCAAATGACGTTCTTGCGACGTCATTTGCCGCAATGCACGTCGGGAACATTTCCCGACTGAGCATGCGCTCTACGCTCGGCGCGGGAAAGCGACTAATTTAAATGATTCCTGCCCCCTACGGGATCATTTAAATTGCGCGCGCTTACGCCGGGCATTTTGCCTGAGCGCACACGCAATTTATGGAGCTACTGCTCCGTGAATCGCGTGTAGCGCAGAAAATTTGTGGGGGCGCAGGGCAAAAACGTTGCCCTGTGCCTCCGTAAAAAAACGCAAAAGGTACCTGAATCTAGCACACTGAGTACTGGACCACTTACAGTGATCGGAAGTTTTATATTTTTCTGAGATCTGAGCGCATCTGGGTTATAATTAACATACTTGCCAAAAGTAGGAGATGATGGGTGAAGTAGGATGAGATAAAACGCTGCTATCTTGTGCGCATACCGAGTTGCCCAAGGCTGAATACTGAAGGCTTTGAATTCTATTTTGTGACAGACAACAATCTGTTTTAGGCTTGCGGATGCCTGAAGCTATTTACTTTCTTACAGCAAGAAAAGGGCATATACTACAGGAGAAAAATAATGTCAGAGAGCTGGCTCATTGGATATGACATGGCACAGGGATTGATTCAATAAGACCTAAAGAAGTCTATTTAGTTAGAGGCTTATTGAGTCAGGACCATAAACGTGTCAAGAGAGATCCTACACTTTTCCAAAGAGAGAGAAACACTGGGCTAGATTCAGGTACAATTGCGCTTTTTTTACGGAGGCGCAGGGCAACGTTTTTGCCCTGCGCCCCCGCAAATTTACTGCGCTGCCCTTGATTCACGGAGCAGTAGCTCCGTAAATTGCGTGGGCCCGCCGTAGGGGGCGGGAATCATTTAAATTAGGCGCGTTCCCGCGCCGATCGTAGAGCGCATGCTTCGTCGGGAAACTTTCCCGACGTGCATTGCGGCAAATGACGTCGTAAGGACGTCATTTGCTTCAAAGTGAACGTGAATGACGTCCAGCGCCATTCACGAATCGGCGGGTATACGTAACATTGGCTGCCCCTGCTAATAGCAGGGGCAGCCTTACGCGAAAAACGCCGTACGGAAACGACGTAAACTGCGTACGCAGGGCTCGCGTAACGTTGTGAATCGGCGTTAGTATGCAATTTGCATACTATACGCTGAGCACAACGGGAACGCCACCTAGCGGCCATCGCAAGAATGCAGCCTAAGATATGCGGGCATAAGAGCCTTATGCCGCGCATATCTTAGGCTGCAGTCGGCGTAACAAGGTTCCTGAATCAGGAGCATTCGTTACGCCGGGGCAAGTAAGCAATTGTGCTGTGTAACTATGGTTACACAGGTGCAATTGCTTCTTAAATCCGGGCCATTGTGTAGAGCTACCTGGCCCATATGGAACAGCTGTGATATCTGCTAGCCTTCACCAGCGAGGAACCACCATCGGGCCGTATGAATGTTTTGGTTCAGCAGGGGCAGCCTTACGCGAAAAACGCCGTACGGAAACAACGTAAACTGCGTATGCAGGGCTCGCGTAACGTTGTGAATCGGCGTTAGTATGCAATTTGCATACTATACGCTGAGCACAACGGGAACGCCACCTAGCGGCCATCGCAAGAATGCAGCCTAAGATATGCGGGCATAAGAGCCTTATGCCGCGCATATCTTAGGCTGCAGTTGGCGTAACGAGGTTCCTGAATCAGGAGCATTCGTTACGCCGGGGCAAGTAAGCAATTGCGCTGTGTAACTATGGTTACACAGGCGCAATTCCTTCTTGAATCCGGGCCATTGTGTAGAGCTACCTGGCCCATATGGAACAGCTGTGATATCTGCTAGCCTTCACCAGCGAGGAACCACCAACGGGCTGTATGAATGTTTTGGTTTAATTTGCCTCCATATTGTTCTAATAAATGATTAAACCGACTAACTTTAACTACTTAACCCCCGGGCCATATTGTTGGTCAACGACCAGAACACTTTTTGCGATTCGGCACTGAGTCGCTTTAACTGACAATTGCGCGGTCGTGCGACGTGGCTCCCAAACAAAATTGGCGTCCTTTTTCCCCCATAAATAGAGCTTTCTTTTGGTGGTATTTGATCACCTCTGCGGTTTTTAGTTTTTGCGCTATAAACAAAAATAGAGCGACAATTTTGAAAAAAATGAATATTTTTTACTTTTTGCTATAATAAATATCCCCCAAAAATATATAAAAAAACTTTTTTCCCTTAGTTTAGGCCTATACGTATTCTTCTACATATTTTTCGTAAAAAAAAATGCAATAAGCATTTATTGATTGGTTTGCGCAAAAGTAGAGCGTTGTTTTTGAAAAAAATCAACAACTCTGATCCCCGCTCAACAACTTTGATCCGCGGCCCCCCCCCGCTCAACAACTTTGATCCGCGGAACCCCCCCTGCTCAACAACTCTGATCCACGGAATTCCCCCCCCCCCCCCCGCTCAACAACTTTGATCCGCGGAACCCCCCCTGATCCGCGGACCACCCCCCCCCCCCGCTCAACAACTTCGTTTGGGGGGTATGCTCATTTGCCACTCATTCTGAAGTTGAAAAGTTGGGAGGTATGCTTGTACTTCCGTGCCTCCTGTTCACTATCAGCGAGAGACCTCCCTCTGCATATCAGGCTCTTCTTCTAGGTACCTGACAGCTATACTGCAGCCTGCACCTGCCTATGCGCCTATGAAGTTGCTGTCTGCGTCCCGCTAGCGTGGCCATTCTCAACCAGGCTTCCATGGTGTGTACTTGTCTAAATTAAGAGCAGTGGTGGCTGGTGCCCAATTTTTTGGGGGGCAGCAAGCAAAACACCTGACACCCCCCCCCCCCATTCGGTCGGTCCATCAGGCTTAACTGACCATAACGGAGCAGCTGTCACTGATTAAGAGTACTAAGTTTCATGTCTGTCTGCTTCCCCTTTCCTCTGCTATCAGCATGAGTCACTTCTGACAAGTTTTTTTTTTTTACAGCATGTGAAAAAAAGGTGACAGGAGAGGGAGCTCCAGCACACATCCTTTGATTTACAGCCTCAGCTCTGTTCCTGTGTGCTATGTGAAGGGGATTGTGTGCCTTCCCTCCAATCAGCTCTCAAAGCTCTCCTCACTAAGCTCTGCAGGGTGTAAATTCAGCTTTCTGACTTTTTTTTCTGACAAGCTTTATACATTCTGGGCCATAAAAGGATGTAGAGAGGAGAAAACTGCAGATAAACCGCTACAAATTATGTAGGAGGATCGTTTCATCTGTGTATCACCCGAGGCCAGTCACTTCACTGATAATTTGCAAGGGTTTACAACCACTTTAATGCAATAGAGACTGATTCTTCTGCAGCCCATCAGCCATCCACTACACATACTTTTTTAAAGGGACAGCTACACATGCACCACCTTACAGAAGGGCCCCATTCCAATAAAAGCCAACCAACAATGACACTTAGGTGCCTAGTACCTTAAAGTCACCTCCAGGGGTACCCCTTTATTAGGAACACATACGCCCAGCAACTATTGTGGCTGTATGCAACATGTGCAAATGGGGACCCTAAGGCCCCGTACACACGTCCGAGGAACTCGATGTGCCAAACACATCGAGTTCCTCGTCAAGTTCAGTGTTGAAGCCGCCGAGGATCTCGGCGGGCCGACTTTCCTCATTAAACAACAAGGAAATAGAGAACATGTTCTCTATTTGGCCCGACGAGTTCCTCGTCGGCTTCCTCGCTGAAAAGTGTACACACGACCGAGTTTCTCGTCAGAATCCAGCTCCGATCGAGTTTCTGGCTAAATTCTGCCGAGAAACTCTGTCGTGTGTACGGGGCCTTATTCTTTTGCGCTAGCTAACGCTGATATTTTTATGCTGTTTCCACTGGTTGAGCATTACTGCAGTATAGTAACTGCCATAGGCCATTGTTCATCTTATATAATTCAGCATCTTTAAAGGTGTTCAATTGCCTGCCTACTGGTTTATGCCTTCTGTTTGACTTGCTTTATTACAAAATACTTGCCTTATATAACACTCTATGTGACATATTTTCTGATGTAAATGTTAATTGAGAGAGTTTAGTACTAGTTAGTATTATAACTTTGTTCCTTTCACGGTCTTTGTAATTTGTAAATAGTATAATGTAGCGCAGTGGCGGCTGGTGCTTGAAATAATAGAGCGGGCCAGACGGGCAAGTGGCGATCCATGACCTTACCTCCTGATGACGAGGTGGTACTGTATACGGGAAAGAGCTCCTCGAAAGTGGCTGTTGCTGCCCCTCCGCCCACTTCTCCTCGCTCCAGCTTGCTGAGGAAAGAGCCCTGGGCATTGCTTTTCCTCCTCCTGGTCGAACAGGAAGTGGGTCCTCGGACCCCATTGGCCGGGAGTCCTAAGATTCCCTGGCCAATCGGGTCTCAGGACCCGCTTTCTGATTGGCCCAGGAGGAGAAGCAGGAAGACATTAGCGAATATTAATTTGCTAATGTCACAACTGGGCGGGCTCAGGGCGCAGCGTTCTGTGCCCCGAGCCCACCCTTTTTCGAAGCCACAGCCACAGATGTGCTTCTAAAAAAAAAACAAAAAACATTGAAATGCATGCGTCTGGCAACCTTAATGTAGATTAGAAGCCAGGCCGTCTGTGGTGGGAGGGTGGCGTGGTCGATTTGTTACATGTATTGGGTTTCTGGAATGTGCAGGGTTTCTTTTTATACGTATGACAATGTTAAACATATGTGCACAGGTCCTGATGTGAAGCGGTCTGCGAACCCGAATTGTAAAATAGCTGTAAAAACGTACTGATTATTGATCAATGTTGATCAAAAGCCTACCATGTATGTACCTCTTATTTTTTCTACACCTCAATAAACTTGGTTTTGAAGTTAAAAAAAAGATTAGAAGCCAGGCGCATGGATTAGGGGAGCTGCACCCCTGTGCCCCTGAGGCCCTGTACACACGAGGAGACATGTCCGCTGAAACTAGTCCGCAGACCAGTTTCCACGGACATGTCCGACCGTGTGTACGGCCTAGCGGACAGGTTTCCAGCGGACAAAAGTTTCTAAGCATGCTTAGAAGCTTGTCCGCTGGAAACATGTCCATCGGTTAGTACGTCTAATTGGACATGTCCGCTGGTTATTACGTCTAACCAGCGGACCGAAATCCCGTGCATGCGTCGAATTGATTCGAAGGCATTCGTGGAAGCATTGAATTTCCTGGTTTGCGCACGTCGCCACAGGGATTTTGGTCTGATGGTGTGTACACACATCAGACCAAAATATCTCAGGAGACATGTCCGATGAAAACGGATTTCATCGGACATGTCTCCTCGTGTGTACGGGGCCTAATGAAGCGGCCACCACTGATGTAGCATATTTATTGGACCAATGTACTGGCAGCAGCAACCAGATTTTACCTTTATATAAATTGCAGTAGAAATGGTTAAAATCTGATTGGTAGCTATAGGCAACACCACCTATCTGCCTTTTTAAAATGAAGATCAATATGTATCCTTTCTGTCATTATAAATACACCCCAGTCCTTTCCTAGACAACTGTACAAAATACGGTTATTTCACAGTGGTGCTATGCGGGTGTGTTGGTGGAAGGAGGCTGGATTACGTCAGCCTCATTACCAGACGGGCGAGTAAATACAATCCCCCCCCCCCTTTCACTTGCTCAATTTTTATGGACGTTTTTTTTTTTTTCTCAGAATGTCACATCATGGCTGGCACGAGCAGCTCATTGGTTTCCCGGGTTACGTAAGCATTGCTGCATCACCATGGCGATGTAACCCTGACACGCTCAGTCTGTGCACACAGCTACGCAGTGCACTCTCCTTCGTAACGTTATTATGTCATCAGCCTGCCATTTGCTGTCAGGGAAACAATAAAGCTGTTGCCCACCTTGAGGGCTTTCAAAGGAAATTGAGCTTGAAGGGGGTAGCAGAACATCACGCGGTGATGTGTGGGGGTGGAGTGATGTGAAGTCTGTGTTCCCAGCCGATTAGACCCCCGAGCTCTGTTACTGATTGAATTCCTTTACATGTGACTGTAGACTTTTAACATTACACTAACCTAAAAAAAAAAAAAAGTTATTTGCTGAAATGAAGAGGGAAAGAAAAATGGAGTGTAGTAGGAGCAGCTGGAATCAGTTGTGCGTCGCATTTGGCAATGAGTTTTTTGGTAGACGTAGTTTTTGGTAATCTACTAGTGACACCAATATACTATGCTGATTTATTGGATGGATGAATGGATGGACAGACTGCCGGCTGAATGGGTCACTGATTGGATGGTTAATTGGTTGGTCTTCACATATAAAAGGTGAGTGAGTGAGAAACTTATATAGCGCAAACAAATGCGAACTTAATCGCCTCAAGGCGCTGGCATCCAGAGTTGTACAGGTCTTCAGAAGAGGTGGGTCTTCAGTTTTTTCCTATCGGATAGTCGTGGGTAGAGCGTTCTAGAGCCGTGGTCCTTGGGTGTGTCTTGGGGCAAGACTTGTGTTGATACCTTCAGCACAAGATAAGTATCCGGTCAAGGGTAGTGAAGCTTGCCACATATCATTGGAGACATGCATCCCTGCAACTCTTGTCTTCCATAGTAGTCAGTTAGAGCCGGTTCACACTGCGGCAGCACGACTTCGGGGGCGACTCTGCAAGGCGTCCTGAAGACGACTTCAGAGGCGATTAGCAAAATGACTTCTGTATAGAAGTCAATGCAAATTGCCCCGAGCCGCCCCAAAAGTCGTACAAGAACCTTTTTCTAAGTCGGAGCGACTTGCGTCGCTCCTATTAGAACGGTTCTATTGCATAGAATGGGACGCGACTCGTCAGGCGGTTGAGCCGCCTGACGAGTTGCCCCAGTGTGAACTGGCTCTTAGGGCTTTCTATCTATGCATCACTACCTGTGTTGTCCTCCTTGGTATTGGCAAATTCGACAACCTTAGACAGTAAAATGTTCCCTCTAAAATAAGAAACCTAAGGCCTTGTACACACGACCGCGGACCAGTTTCAGCGGACATGTTTGGTCGTCTGTACGGCCGACCGGACAGGTTTCCAGTGGACAAATGTTTCTTAGCTTGCTAAGAAACATGTCCGCTGGAAGCCTGTCCGTCGGACATGTTCGGTCGTCTGTACAGACTCACCGGACATGTCCGATCGGCCGCCATCCCTCGCATGCGTCGAAGTGATTCGACACATGCGTGGAAGCATTGACCTTCCAGGGTCGCGCACGTCGCCGCGTCATCGTCGCGGCGACGGCGCGGCCACGTCACCGCGCTGTCTGTCCGCGCGGATTTCTGTCTGATGGTGTGTACAACCATCAGACAGAAATCTCCGGGCGGACATGTCCACTGAAAACGGTCCGGCGGACCGATTTCAGCGGACAGTCCATCCGTGTGTACGAGGCCTAAGGGTTCACATTTAGATATGGAACGCTCCCTAGTGAAGACAGCTTACATTTTTAATACTCCTAAAAAACAACCTAATTTTTGCTTAAAATGTTGAAGTCATTACTGTCTAAAGGCCCAGTTATTCCAACACATTCTACCACCAGGAGCTCTTCAAAACCCAATAATTAAAAGTGATCCAAAACTACCTTAAACCTGGGCAACTGAAAAAGATCCCAGCCTCTACTGAACAGGCCAAGGCAACTGCCAAGATGTAGTGTCTCTAAAAAATGAGAGATCATGACTTGGCTTACACCCATGGGTTCTCGTAGAGCTAAGTCATGATCTCTCATTTTTTGGAGACAAAACATCTTGGCAGTTGCCTTGGCCTGTTCAGTGAAGGCTGGGATCTTTTTCAGTTGGCAAGTTTTAAGGTAGTTCTGGATCACTTTTAAATCTTGGGCTTTGAAGAGCTCCTGGTGGTATAACGTTCTAGAGAAAATGAGCTTTAGGCCGAGTACTCACGGCAGGACATGTCCGATGAAAACGGTCTGCAGACCGTTTCCATCGGACATGTCTGGCCGGGGACTGCCCGGGGACTTCTGTTCGATGGCTATACACACCATCGAACAGAAGCCCGCGCGTAAACATTACGCGGGGCGTGTCCGCGGTGTCGCCGCGTCGATGACGCGGTGTCGCCGCGACAATGACGCGGCGACGTGGGCGGGCCGCCTTAAAAATGCTTCCACGCATGCGTCGAAGTCATTCGACGCATGCAAGGGATGCGGGCGGCAGGACATGTACGGTAGGTCTGTACAGACGACCGTACATGTCCGGGCGGACAGGTTTCCAGCGGACTGTTTTAAAACAAGTCCGGGAAACAGTTGTCCGCTGGAAACCTGTCTGATCCGTCCCAAAATGGTCCGCTCGGGCCAACACACGGCCAAACATGTCTGCTGAAACTGGTCTGCGGACCAGTTTCAGCAGACATGTTTGGTCGTGAGTACGGGGCCTTAGACTGTGCTGACTAGCTAACTTTGAATGCAGGAATGAGGTTGCTGGCCTTCTTAGGAAAAGGTCTTCAATAGAAAGCTGTCTTCAATAGAAAAGGTATCATATCTAAATGTGAATCCTTCAGTTTTTTTTAAGCTTGTTGGATTTGCCAATAAGGAGGGCAACTATTCACAGCGGGAGGAAATGGGGGTTGAGCGGGGAATTACAACAGCCAGCAAGAAACTGGCTACACTGATATGATCCATAAATCATAAAAATAAAAAATAAAGTGTGAGTCAAGTAACTGTACCAGATAGCTCTATGAGAACCCATTGGTGTAAGTTATCTCGTACAGGTGCTCGTGTCTCTCTTTTTTTGTCAAATGAGTTCAGGATCAGATCCAGGGCCGCCATCAGGAATTATGGGGCCCCTTACACAGCTTCAGGCATGGGCCCCCTGGAGCAGAGAACCGGAGGGGGGGGGGGCTGCCACGAATTGAGAAACAGGGGGGGGGGGCTTTACAAAAAACAGAAGAAATAAAGAAAAACATTTATAAAAAAAGGGGGGTAGCCATCCGGGGGCTTGGGGACCTCTGGGAAAGGAAAGAAAAAATATATATAAAATGTATATATATTTTTTTTTTTAAAAAAGGGGGGTTGCCATCTGGGACCTCTGGGCCCTTTAAAAAAAAAAAAAGAAACCTCTGGGCCCTTTAATGAAAAATAAATAAAAACATATATATAAAAAAAAAAAGGAAAAAAAGGGGGAGTTTCATCCAGGACCCTGGGGATATATATATAAACATTTATAAAAAAAAGGGGGGGGTTTGCACATGGGGCCCTGGGGACCTCTGAGCCCTTTAATAAAAAATATATATATAAAAAGAAAAAAAAAAAAAAAAAAAGAAATAAAATAATATAAAAACAATTATAAAAAAAAAGGGTTGCCACCCGGGGACTTCTGGGCCCTTCAATAATAAATATAAATATATATATATATATATATATATATATATATATATATATATATATATATATATATATATATATATATATATATATATATATATATATATATATATATATATATATATAATGTAAATAAAAAATAAAAGAAATCAAAAAATATATAAAAAAAAGATTTTAAATATAATTAAAAAAAAAGGGGGTTGTCATCTGGGGCCCTGGCGACCTCCGGACCCTAAAAAAAAAACAAAAAAAACATTTATATATTTTTTATAAAAACATATTTTTTTTATAAAAAAAGGGGGTTGTCATCCGGGGCCCTGGGGATCTCCGGGCCCCTGGGGACCACCGGACCCCTAAAAAAATAAATAAAAAAAGGCCCTTAAATAAAAATATATAGATGGAATAACTTTAGGCCTCCTAAGGCCTTACGGAAATGGCGTAAATCGACTGCGGCGGCCGGGCGTACGTTCGTGAATCGGCGTACAAACTCATTTACATAATCTACGCCGACCGCAATGGAAGCGCCACCTAGCGGCCATCTGAAAAATTGCAATCTAAGATACGACGTCGTATCTTAGATATGTTTAGATATGTTTAAGCGTATCTCTGTTTGAGAATACGCTTAAACATACGTCGGCGTAGATTCTGAGTTAGGCCGGCTTATCTACTGATAAGTCGGCCTAACTCTTACTGAATCTACCTATTAGAATTTATTTTTTGGTCTGGCAGTTGAACTTGATGGAGGTGTGGGTTTTTTCAGCCTGACTATATAATCATTTATTTCATTATTTTTCTTTTGATTTAATTTTTCGCATTCTTGGGGAATAAATATACAACATACATGAAGCTTTACATCTGAGTTGTAATGAAATTGTCCATACACACTGGCCCAAATAACGGAGTAGGTCACTTGACTAAAAAATAAAAAATAAACAAATCTAGCCATTAAAATACCACAAATGATGTTTTCTTGAAATAGTCTTTTCTTTCTTACTAGGTCATTTTGTATTATAATAACCACTTCATCCAGAAATATAAAGCTTTTGCTTTTCCTAAGATCTTGTTTGCAAACAGTAATGAATGTCGTGGAGTCAATGAGCATTGATGTTTATCCTGGCTTGTTTAATTTGGATTATTACTTTTATCAGAATGCCTTGGCTCCCTCATTTATCTTGCTTGATTAATTATGGTCAAGATCGTAATATACTGTACTAAGTGACTAAGATGTTGTATAGTGATTTTCCTCTTCTGCGTTGCTTAACCTCTAAATGCAAGTTTCCATCCTTCTTCTGACCCCTGCTCTTCTGTGTTTTAACCACTTGAGACCCGCGCTATTGACAAAAGACGTCAACAGCGCGGCTCTCAAGTGCCAACTGGACGTCTTTGGACGTCTTTTTAAAAGCATTACCCGCGCGCCTCTGGGGGGCGCGCAGCGGGTAAACACTGTGCCGCCGCATCGCTGGGAAGCCGATGCGTGTACCCGGCCGTCCGAGATGTCCGCCGGGTACACGCGATCGTCGGTGACACAGCCGGTAACAGCCGGGACGTGGAGCTCTGTGTGTAAACACAGAGCTCCACGTGCTGTCAGAGGAGATCGATCTGTGTCGAAATGTGTCTATCTGTGTCGAAATGTGTAGCCTGGGTGTGTAGAACACACCCAGGCTACACATTTAACCCCTTCCTCACCCCCTAGTGTTAACCACTTCCCTGCCAGTCACATTTATACAGTAATTAGTGCATTTTTATAGCACTGGTCGCTGTATAAATGTGAATGGTCCCAAATTTGTGTCGAAAGTGTCCGATACGTCCGCTGCAATATCGCAGTCCCAATAAAAGTCGCAGAACGCCGCCATTACTAGTAAAAAAAAAAAAAAATCATAATTCTGTTCCCCATTTTGTAGGCGCTATAACTTTTGCGCAAACCAGTCGCTTATTGCGATTTTTTTTTTTTTACAAAAATACGTCGAAAAATACGTATCGGCCTTAACTGAGAAAAAAAATAGTTTTAAAAAAAAAAATTTGGGATATTTATTATAGCAACAAGTAAAAAAAAATATATATTTTTTAAATTGTCGCTCTTTTTTTGTTTATAGCGCAAAAAATAAAAACCGCAGAGGTGATCAAATACCACCAAAATAAAGCTCTATTTGTGGGGAAAAAAGGACGTCAATTTTGTTTGGGAGCCACGTCGCACGACCGCGCAAATGTCAGTTAAAGCGACGCAGTGCCGGAAGCTGAAATTTCGCCTGGGAACGAAGGGGGTTTATGTGACCAGTAAGCAAGTGGTTAATCTCAAGCAGGCTAAAACTAGCATTTGCCCAAAGACATTTCCATTAGAAGGGCCGATCCTAGGCAGGGTGCACAGGGTGCATTGCACCCAGGCGCCTGCAGAGGTGGGGGCGCCAAACATCTAACAGACTCTCTAACAGAAGCCCTCTCTGTGTCCATCAGAGAGGCCCCCCTCCAGGTCCCAATAAAGTACTCTGCTTCTCTTCCTGTATTTTGTTTATTGTTAAGAGATCATGTAAGGATCCCAGGTTAATGAAGACTTTGTGAGGGAGCATCTCTGTGGTTGAGTCATTGCCATAGAAACATTTGTAAAGGGGAGGAGTTAGTAAAATGACGACGCCCATGTGGGGGCGCCATAAATATTTCTGCACCCAGGCGCCTGTGACCCTAGGATCGGCCCTGTCCATTAAAGTCATTGTACCATTGTAAATGCTTGTCTTCTGACGGAGATCCTCTTCAAGCCCTGAAGAGCTTGAACCCTAAACATGTTGGACAGGGGTCAAGTCCTGGGGAAAAAAGTGTGGGAACTCCCACCCAAGATCCACTCCCCCACCAAAAAAAAAAAATGATACGCTCATATGCATAATTACTAAACTGCATTTTTTTTTCGATCCAAGTTCTTTCTAAATCCCGCGATAACTCGCAGCAGACCTCCGCAATGTCTCCTGGGAACAATGAAAAAAGCTCCCAGGAGACATTGCGGCATCGAGGGAGTGACGGAATACCCGCACACTACCCGATGAATCCATATACAGGAAGCGGCCAGTAACATAAGGGATTACTAAGGGTCGCCTGCCCCGGACAATGACTCGAGCTGGGCACCGCCGCTTAGTGAAGGACTGGCTCGGGCGGCTCGGCTGCTCTAGTCCTGCAAAGGGAACCGAGTTCCTGCTGTGAAAAAAGTGCAGGAACTCCGTTCCCACGCGTTCCGGCAGGACTTGAGCCCTGATGTTGGACACTGCTTGTCTACTCTTTGTTACTTCATGGTCAAGAATAAAGCCATATGGACACCTGATGTGATTGTCTGGCGCTCAGTCTTTTTCTTATTAGGACTTCTCAAGTCCGGTGGGACCCACCTGGTGGAACTGACCTCCCCACTTTCGTTCTTCTCGATTGCCAAAGTCAAGTCAATGAAAGCTGCTATCCTTCATCTTTTCATGAAAGCTAAATCTGAGTCTAGGCCCGCTGACAGATGATGAGTCCTGGTTGTTAAGGACACGGCGGCCGGCTTCCCGGCCCACTGCTTAACCACTTCCATACAGGGCACGTATACACCTTCCCGCCCAAGCCAATTTTCAGCTTTCAGCACTGTCGCAATTTGAATGGCAATTGCGCGGTCATGCTACACTGTACCCAAACAAAATTGGCGTCCTTTTTTACCCACAAATAGAGCTTTCTTTTGGTGGTATTTGATCACCTCTGCGATTTTTTTTTTTGCGCATCAACTAAAAAAAGACCGAAAATTTTGAAAAAGATTACGTTTTTATTTTTTTCTGTAATTTTATTTGTAAATAAGTACGTTTTCTCTTTCAATTACGGGCACTGATATGGTGGCACTGATGGGCACAGATGAGATGGCACTGATGGACATCGACAAGGTAGTACTGACGGGCACAGATGAGGTGGCACTGATTGGTGGCGCTGGTATGCGGCACTGATGGGCACACATAGGCGGCACTGATGGGCACTCATAGGCGGCACTGATGGGCACTCATGGGCGGCACTGATGGGCACTCATGGGCGGCACTGATGGGCACTCATGGGCGGCACTGGGCACTCATAGGCGGCACAGATGGGCACTCATGGGCGGCACAGATGGGCACTCATGGGCGGCACAGATGGGCACTCATGGGCGGCACAGATGGGCACTCATGGGCGGCACAGATGGGCACTCATGGGCGGCACTGATGGACACTGTGGGGTGGCACTGATGGACACTGTGGGGCATCACTGATGGACACTGTGGGGCGGCACTGATTTACTTGTTGCCAGTCAGTGCCCATTTGTGGGCACTGATTGGCATCTTTTTTTTTTTTGCATCTTTTTTTTCCCATTTTTTTTTGTTTTGCCCTTCCCTGGTGGGCATCCCTGGTGGTCCAGTGTTGGCATCCGAGGGGGGGGGCTGCACTGATAAACTCTGAGAGACTCTTTACCGAGATCGGTGTTGCGGGGTGTCAGACTGACACCCCGCAACAACGATCGCCGCGATGCGCGCCCCGGGGGCGCGCAGCGGCTCAGAATCCTGAGGACGTCATATGACGTCCGGTCAGGATTCTACAACCACTTTGCCGCCGTCAATCTGTCATTGGCGGGCGGCAAGTGGTTAACAACCAGCTATTTCTTCACACAGAATTCGAATTGGTAGATCGTTTTTCGACCGATCCGAAACTCTAATCATTGGAATTCGTTCGAAAATTAATGAATTAAACTGAACTAAATTGAACTAAAACAAAGCTAAATTAATTCCAAAACCAAACTAAACGAATTCCATAATGGAACTAAATTTAGTAAATTAATCTATCCGAAAAAAAAAAGAATTTTTCCATTCTGCACATGTCTACCAGTCTATATACGCTTAATTGGGATTTTTTTTTTAAACAATATGTAGCAGAATACATATTGGCTTTGATTTCTGAATGAAGATTATTATTTTTTTTTTATTGCATATGTTAAAATATTGTTTTATTTTTCAAAATTGTTGGTCTTTTTTTGTTTATAGCATAAAAAAACGTAGAAGTGATCAAATGCCACCAAAAGAAAGCTCTATTTGTGGGGAAAAAAAGGGCATCAATTTTTTTTGTGTACACAGTGTCATGGTTATGCAATAAAGTCTGGCAGCTTACCTGTCTCATGTGTCCATTAGAGGCCTGACCCTCTTTCTGGCTGTCTTTTATCACCTTCCTCCCTGTATGGCCCACCCAGGCCATCCCAGGAAGTCTATATTAACTGTTGAACTACAGGTCTGCCGTGCTGTTCAACCTTAGTTTGTAGCTTGTTCCTGTCTGCAGTGTGTTACGTTTACCTTCCTGTGTACCGACCTTGGCTCGTCTCTGACTTCTCCTGTTTGCCTGTTTCCCTGACCCTTGGCCTGTTCCTTGTTTACCCTTGTCTGCCAGTTGCCCCGACCTCGGCTTACCCATCACTATCGCTTGTCCTGGTTGCTGCGGAGCGTGACCTTGGGGACCCCAGGGGTCGTGATCCAGCTGCGGCGGAGGCCATCCTCACCACCAGAGGCTCTGGTGAACACAAATCTGGGTCTTAGACTCTGCGCCCTGGGGAATCTTGGGCTCACACTTCCTCTCTGATCGCAACAGTCGGCCATAGGGTTCACTACTCTGTGGTGCATCTCTGACCCCAACGGGGTGCACTTGGCACCTGGCCACAGGTGACCTGACACACAGTTTTGTGACTATGCAATTGTAAGTTAAACTAGCGCAGTGCTGTATCACAAAAAAATAGCCTGGTCATGAATGGGGGTAAATCTTCCGGAAGGTCAAGTGGTTAATATAGCTTTAAAACGGAGTTCAACCCACAAAATTAACTTTACATTAATCAACTGGAAAAAGCATCAGAAAAAACATTAGAAATGTTTAACTTATTTTTTTTTACATACTTGTACAGGGCTGTTGCTATGGGGTCTCTTGTAATCTGCCCCCTTCCTCTCCATGGCGTCTGACGTCACTTCCCTTGACGCCTGTGTTTGCCAGTGCTCCTGGGAGATGTGTGTCATTTCCCAGGAGTCACTGGGCGTCGCCGAGGGCTAGAATCCCAGTATTTAATAGGCTTATCATGGTTGCCATCACAACGGGGTGGGCACTTCTGATGATGCCGCCCATTGTGATGGCAACGTCGGAAGTGTGCGGCGCTGCGAGCCGTACATACTGCGCATGCGCAAGAACAGGCAGTGCATGCTGGTCGCTCAGATGCACTGAAACCCGGAAGATAGTGCTTGTGGGCTTCACATGCCCACAAGCAATATGGAATATGCCAGGGATAAAAGAAATCGTCAAGCAAATGGCGCTCGATCCACAATACGTGAGTAGTATTCTAAAAACTATATTTATCCAAAAAAATAAAAAATATTTAGAAGGTATTCTACATTAAAGGGGATGTAAAGGTTAATTTTTTATTTTCTAAATTGGTTCCTTTAAGCTAGTGCATTGTTTGTTCACTTACCTTTTCTTTCGATTTCCCTTCTAAATGTTTTCTTTCTTTGTCTGAATTTCTCACTTCCTGTTCCTCCTCAGTAAGCTTCCCGCCATCATCCGAGCCGTTCTGGCTGGGGGTTAGTCAGCGTGCTTACCCCTTCCCTTTGGGACTACATCCCTGCAGGAACACATCATCTCTCCGCAGGGATGTAGTCCCAAGGGAGGGGGCAAGCATGCTAAATAACCTCCAGCCAGAACGGCTCGGATGATGGGGGCAAGCTTACTGAGGAACAGGAAGTGAGAAATTCAGACAAAGAAAAAAAAAATTAAGTTAGTCTTAACGGTAACTTGTTTTCCAGAAGTCTTTCAGGACAGCACCTTGAGATATCATGATTCCTCCCACTCCATCAGGAAACACCTTCTTTCAACCTTTTAAAAGGGAGGCCCCTCCTTGCACTCCTCAGTTGTTATAGAGAAACCTCCGGCCCCGGCTGGAACACACAAACATATATACGTTAGTCACAGCATAGTACATCAAAAACCAATTGGGCGGGTCGTTGCTGTCCTGAAAGACTTCTGGAAAACAAGTTACCGGTAAGACTAACTTGAATTTTCCCAAGGCGTCTTTCAGGACAGCACCTTGAGAGGATAACAGAGACTTACTACCTTAGGGCGGGACGACAGCTTGTAGGACCTTTCTGCCAAAAGCCTGATCACTGGCCAAGGCGAGGTCCAACCTATAGTGTTGCACTTGACCACGTCGCTGCCCTGCAGATCTGCTCCGGCGTGGCACCAGCTCTTTCTGCCCATTAAGTTGCGAGAGCTCTGGTCGAATGGGCACGAATCCCTTCTGACGGGATAAGGCCTGCCTGCAAATAAGCCTCCCGGATAGCCAGCTTCAGCCATCTAGCTAGTGTTCCCCTAGACGCCTGCTGACCTTTCTTGTTACCCAAAAAGAACAAACAAAGAATCCGAATGCCTAAATGGACTTGTTATTTCCAAATAACATAACAAGACCCGTCTGACATCTAACATATGAAAAAATAATTATTTTCCCCCCGAAGGGTTGGAACAGAAGGTGGGAAGTACAATATCCTGTAAACAATTGGTATTAGAAGCTACCTTGGGCAAAAACTTTGGGTTTTAAGCACTACCCTATCTGAAAACAAACATAAATAAGGCTCCTTCACTGACAGGGCCTGTAACTCGCTGATCCTACGTGCTGAGGTTATGGCCATTAAACGTTTTAAAGGTAAGGTTCCTAAGTGAAGCTTCCCCTAAGGGTTCAAAAGGCTTGCTTGCCAAAGATCTCAGAACCACTGAGAGCTCCCACTTCGGGAAACCCTTTAACCTTGGTGGTCTAGATCTCAAGAGAGACCTAAAAAACCTCACCACCAACGGTTCTGTGGCTACAGACCTTTCCAAAAAAACTGTAAGTGCGGATACCTGTACCTTAAGGGTGCTGACGGCTAAACCCTTATCGGCCCCCTCCTGTAAAAATTCCAGGATCGACTTCAATTCTCTAGGGTCCTGACCTGATGACCTACACCAAGAAGAAAAAACCTTCCAAACCTTGGTGTAAATGGCTCGGGTTACTTTTTTCCTGCTATTGAGCAAGGTGGATACCAGGCGGCCGGAAAACCCCTTTCCTTATAGGATTTCCCTTTCAGAAGCCACTCGGCCAGGGAAAGCCGGGCCACATCTGGATGAGAAATCGGGCCCTGAACTAGCAGATCCTGCCTGGGGGGCAGGTGCCAACAGGGCTCGGTTGACAAGGCTAGGAGCGCTGCGAACCATGCTCTCCTGGACCAAAACGGGGCAATGAAAATGACCAGAACTTTTTCTCTCTGAACTTTCCTCAGAACTAGGGGAATTAATTGAAACGGGGGGAAGGCAAAGCAGAGGCGAAAATCCCAGGGATGCGACAGGGCATTTACCCCTAGGGACCCATCCCCCCAGCTCAGAGAAAAGAATCTTCCTACCTGGGAGTTCTCCCTCGAGGCAAACAAGTCCATCTCCGGGCAACCCCACCTGCTGGAGATCTCTGAAAAGATCTCTGCATTCAGGGACCACTCCAATTCCCGAATCTGGTGTCTGCTCAAAAAGTCTGCCACCGTATTCAAGGACCCCTTTAGGTGTAAGGCCGTCAAGGAGAGCAAATTGCTTTCTACCCAAGAAAGAATCTCTGTGGCAAAGGACAGGAGACAACTGCTTCTCGTACCCCCCTGCCTGTTTAAGTATGCTACAGTTGTAGCATTGTCCGTCAGGACTTGAACATGGTGACCCCGGAGAAATGGAGCAAACTCCACTAGGGCCAGGGCCACCGTCTTCAACTCCCTCCAATTTGAGGAATGCAGGGCCTCCTCTTTTGACCACCTTCCTTGAGAAAACGTCTCCTCTAAGTGGGCTCCCCACCCCCAGGCGCTGGCATCCGTGGTGAGCCTCAACCCTACTGGGAAGGACCATTCCAGACCTTCTGCAAGCACTCGCTGGTTTTTCCACCAGTAAAGGGATCTCTTTACCTGGGCTGGAATCTTTACCCGGGCATCCAGCGAACTGGTCTTGTGATCCCATGTCCTCAAAAGGAAAGCCTGCAGGGGCCTGAAATGCAATCTCGCCCATTGGACTGCCGGCATGGTTGAGGTCAAAACTCCTAAAGCTGCCATCACCTGTCTGATTGTCAAAGACTGATGGGACTGTAGCAACCGAACAGTGTCCAAGACCTTGGATGCTTTCTCTGGAGGGAGAAAAATTCTCTGGCTCCGCGAATTCACCTGGAAGGTTTAAAATCCAGCCTAGGGATTCCAAGTGGGTTAGTGCCTGAGAAAGATCCTCCAACAACTTCTCCTCTGAGGGAGCAAAGAAGAGGAGGTCGTCCAGGTAGGGGATGACTGCTATTCCCTGTAGACGCAATGGGGCTAAGGCCTCGGCCAGCACCTTGGTAAAAATCTGAGGTGATGACGAAAGCCCGAAAGGGAGGGCCCTGTACTGGAAATTCTGAACCGTACCCCCCATCTCTACCGCTAGTCTGAGAAACGTCTGGGACTGAGGGGAGATAGGTACGTGTAGGTACGCATCTCTCAGGTCTATCGACGCCATGAAACAATCTTCCTGATTGAGAAAATCGAATCCATTTTGAATTTTCTGTACCTGACACATCTGTTTAATGGTTTTAAGTTTAAGATCAGCCTGAACTTCCCCGTGGGCTTCCTTACTAGGAAGACATGGGAATAGAACCCTCTGCCCTGCTCTGCTAGGGGAACCCGGACCAACACTCCCTGCTGCTGAATTTCCGACAGAGAGGATCTTAACGCTAAGGACTTCACTGGATCCCTTGGGGCCTGAGTGACCAGAAATCTCCTTGGTGGGGCCTCTGAGAATTCTATAGCGTACCCTTGGCTAGGGTGGTCAGTATGTACTGGTTGTTTGATACCACTGACCACTGCGGAAGGAAATTTTGCAACCTTCCGCCTACCCTCAGGGTCGAGTCATTTTGGTTTACTGGTTTGCGCAGGAGGATGGAAAAGGACTCCCTTTCCTTTACCCTTCTGTGCCGACCAATTTTTCTTTCCCTGCGGTCTTTTTCCCTTGTCCTGCTGCTTATGGGCCCGGAAAAAACGCTTGGGGGGGGTTCTTACTCTTGACCGGGAAGACCTTCTTCTTGTCTGCCATCCTGTCCAGGATACTATCCAGTTCAGGACCGAAGAGAAGATCACCTGAAAACGGAATTCCACACAGCTTGCTTTTAGAAGCCATATCGCCTGGCCAGGTCATGAGCCATAAAGTCCTCCTGACTGAGTTGGCTAAAGCAGCAGATCTGGCGGACATTTTAATCGCCTCGGCCGAGGCATCCGCCATATAAGCTACGGCTGCAACAATGGTAGAGAAGGAATCCAAAATGTCCTGTTTTGGGGAATCTGCCTCAATATGAGATTTAAGTTTATCTACCCAAAACTCTAAATTGCGAGCCACGCAAGTGGTAGCCATGGCGGGCTTTAGGTTAACCATAATTGAATGCCAGGCTTTCTTAAGGAGAAGGTCCATGCGCTTATCCATAGGATCCCTCAGAGTACCCATATCTTCAAAGGATAAATCTGTGGATCTTGATACCTGGGAAAAAGCTGCGTCGAGCTTAGGAACCTTGTTCCAAACAGCTGATGGATCTTCTCCGAAAGGAAACCGTCTCTTGTGGGATTTAGAAAAAAACTTTTTTTTTCTCTGGATCCTGCCATTCCCATAAAATGGCCTCAGAAATAACCGAATGAACTGGGAATGTACGCCCCTTGGGCTCACAGAGACCGGCGTACATCCGGTCGTGCAAACTCAGGTCTTTCTTCTCCTCACTAAGACCTAAAGTAGCATAAATGGCCCTGAGAAGACCGTCCACCTCCTCCAGGCATAATTTTAATTTTGAGGAAGACCCCATCTCTTCCTCATTCTCTGACTCCTCACTAGAGAGGGCCCGAGGCTGGCTATCCCTAAACCCCTCTCGGTGTCCGAGGGCACAGAGGCCCATCCCGGTGGAATCGCCTCCTGGGAAGACTGCGAGGTGGAGGGCTGAGTAAAGGTGACAGGAGCTAGCGAGTCCCTTACAGACTGAAAAGTGGCCAAAAGCTCGTTTTTAACAGAAGCGATCAATTCCTCTCTGACTGAGGCTGACTCCTTCTGTACTAAGGTCGCAATACACACCTTACACCACGGTTTCTTCCAACTTTCCCCCATTTTTTCCCTACAAGAAGGGCATTTTCTTTTCTCAGGCTTGACCTAAAGAAAAATGGGGAGAGAAGAAACAAAACAGGGAATCCAGAATGAGACCCGGTCTTAAACAGACAGGACCCCCCTCACCTAGGTGCACCAGGAAGGAAAGAGTGACAACCCATGCCCTGACAGGCCCCCATGCCACTGGGGGGAAACAAAATAAGGAGACCGGGAGAGAACACCAAAAAGATTTCCTCACCCCTAGGGAAAAAAGCAGACTCACACTACTGCTTCCCGCCGAGGTCCTGCTGGTGCCCGTGCCTGTCAACACCGCTGATGCCTCTGCAGTCTCCATCGCAGAATGTCAGCGTTACTCTGTGGCATCCACAGTGCTTCCCGGACTCCCATAGCGCCGCTGCGCCGGACCAGGAAGCGGAAGTAGGCCCAGCGTCCGCCCTACCCCTCCCTCCTGGCGCGCCGGAAATGACGCGCCTCTCTGGCGACCAGGCTACGCACATATGGCCGAAGGCTGGCTCCACTGAGCACTGAGAGAGGGGGGAGCCCGACTGCCATCACCGCCGCGCGGGTGGTACGGGAGAGCGGACAGTCTCCGAGGCAAAGAAATGCCGAAAAAAAGGTAGGAAAAAGAGTCCGCCTTTCAGGAGCTCCTGAGGTATCAGACCCTTCCCTAAGAAGATGTCCCCTCCGGAGGAGGAAACACAAAAACTGAGGAGTGCAAGGAGGGGCCTCCCTTTTAAAAGGTTGAAAGAAGGTGTTTCCTGCGGGAGGAATCATGATCTCTCAAGGTGCTGTCCTGAAAGACGCCTCGGGAAATTTAGATGGGAAATCGAAGGAAAAGGTAAGTGAACCAACAATGCACTAGCTTAAAGGAACCTACAGTATTTAGAAAATAAAAAATGAACCTTTACAACCCCTTTAAGCATTCTTCTATTTTATCCATAGTAATCAGCTTTTTAACCACTTAAGGACCCATTCACGCCGATATACGTCGGCAGAATGGCACGGCTGGGCACATCTACGTACATGTACGTGGCCCTTTAAGCCCAGCCATGGGGTCCCCCCCCACGCCCTGGTCCGAAACTCCGTGGCCGTGGGACTCGCGGACCCGATCGCCGCTGGAGTCCCGTGATCGGTCCCCGGAGCTGAAGAATGGGGAGAGCTGTGTGTAAACACAGCTTCCCCGTTCTTTACTGTGGCGCTGACATCATTCGTGTGTTCCCTTTTATAGGGAACCACAATCGATGATGTCACATCTACAGCCACACCCCCCTACAGTTAGAAACACAAATGAGGTCATACATAACCCCATTAGCGCCCCCTTGTGGTTAACTCCCAAACTGCAACTGTCATTTTCACATTAAACAATGCATTTTAAATGCATTTTTTGCTGTGAAAATGACAATGGTCCCAAAAATGTGTCAAAATTGTCCGATGTGTCCGCCATAATGTCGCAGTCACGAAAAAAATCGCTGATCGCCGCCATTAGTAGTAAAAAAAAAAAAAATCAATAAAAATGCAATAAAACTTTCCCCTTTTTTTGTTAACGCTATAAATTTTGCGCAAACCAATCGATAAACGCTTATTGCGATTTTTTTTTACCAAAAATTGGTAGAATAATACATATCGGCCTAAACTGAGGAAAAAAAATAATGTTTTATATATTTTTGGGGGATATTTATTATAGAAAAAATAAAAAAATATTGTTTTTTTTTCAAAATTGACGCTCTATTTTTGTTTATAGCGCCAAAAATAAAAAACGCAGAGGTGATCAAATACCACCAAAAGAAAGCTCTATTTGTGGGAAAAAAAGGACGCCAATTTTGTTTGGGAGCCACGTCGCACGACCGCGCAATTGTCAGTTAAAGCGACGCAGTGCCGAATCGCAAAAACTGTCCGGGTCCTTTACCTGCCTAAAGGTCCGGGTGTTAAGTGGTTAATATATTGATACATAGTTAGATAGTTAGATAGTTAGTCAGGTTGAAAAAAGACACAAGTCCATCCAGTTCAACCACAAAAAAATAAATAAAAAAATAAATAAATAAACAAACAAAATAAAAAACACAACCATGATAAGCAACCATCTCGATCAGATATTCATGCAATTTTATGTCCATGGCATCCTCCTTTCCCAAGTCCCCCCCTAGCTTGACTCCCACTCTGTAGAAATCCTTCCGCACATATCAATGGTTGCGTCAATGCCGTATGATCCCTCTTCTTTTGTATAAGAAGCCATAAAAGCTGAAATCTTCCAGTTTGTCACCACGGCAAAATGTATTAACACAGGCAAATAACAAGCCGGCTGTCAGGTGGAGGAAAGCTTGGAATTGGCGTATTTTGACAAGGTGTTAGAACGCGGAGGGGAAGGTAATACCAGAAACTAATTAGTGGTAGATGTCTTGACATCTGTTCCTCCATCCAAATTGAGAGTGAAGGAGCAGATGTCAGAACATTCTACTGGGATGTCGGGGGCCCCAGAGCCTACAATCTTTGAATAGAAGTCTTCCTCTGGAAGAGCCCAGAGCGTTGTAAAGTTTGCTCAGAGGAAATACTTTGCCGAAGTTCAAGGAAAAGCGAAAAGCAAAGAAATGGAAGAAAAAAAAACATCTGCGCCGACACTTTTTTTTTGCTCTATCTCTGTGTTTTGGCTGACGGCTCCTTCTCAGGTCAATCCATAACAGTAAGAAAACGTTTCACCGAAAAGAGCCGTCTGTACTGCAATGAAGTTGTTACGAAGGTCATTTTAACAATGGAACTTTCGTTGTTATAATACAGATTTATGATTATAAAATAAGTAGGCATGTGCAAAAGGGAAAAATTTGTTTAGTTTTAATTCGTTATTTAACCACTTGCTTACTGGGCACATAAACCCCCTTCGTTCCCAGGCGAAATTTCAGCTTACGGCACTGCGTCGCTTTAACTGACATTTGCGCGGTCGTGCGACGTGGCTCCCAAACAAAATTGACGTCCTTTTTTCCCCACAAATAGAGCTTTATTTTGGTGGTATTTGATCACCTCTGCGGTTTTTATTTTTTGCGCTATAAACAAAAAAAGAGCGACAATTTAAAAAAAATATATATATTTTTTACTTGTTGCTATAATAAATATCCCAATTTTTTTTTTTTTAACTATTTTTTTTCTCTGATGTAAGAGGGGAACTCTGTGGGTTCTTATGTAAGAGGGGAACTCTGTGGAACTCTGTGGATTCTGATGTAAGAGGGGAACTCTGTGGATTCTTATGTAAGAGGGGAACTCTGTGGAACTCTGTGGATTCTGATGTAAGAGGGGAACTCTGTGGATTCTTATGTAAGATGGGAACTCTGTGGATTCTTATGTAAGATGGGAAATCTGTGGGTTCTTATGTAAGATGGGAACTCTGTGGATTCTGATGTAAGAGGGGAACTCTGTGGATTCTGATGTAAGAGGGGAACTCTGTGGATTCTTATGTAAGAGTGGAAATCTGTGGGTTCTTATGTAAGATGGGAACTCTGTGGATTCTGATGTAAGAGGGGAACTCTGTGGATTCTGATGTAAGAGGGGAACTCTGTGGATTCTTATGTAAGAGGGGAACTCTGTGGGTTCTTATGTAAGAGGGGAACTCTGTGGATTCTTATGTAAGATGGGAACTCTGTGGATTCTTATGTAAGAGGGGAACTCTGTGGATTCTGATGTAAGAGGGGAACTCTGTGGATTCTGATGTAAGAGGGGAACTCTGTGGGTTCTTATGTAAAAGGGGAACTCTGTGGATTCATATGTAAGAGGGGAACTCTGTGGAACTCTGTGGATTCTGATGTAAGAGGGGAACTCTGGATTCAGATGTAAGAGGGGAACTCTGTGGATTCTTATGTAAGAGGGGAACTCTGTGGATTCTTATGTAAGATGGGAACTCTGTGGATTCTTATGTAAGATGGGAACTCTGTGGATTCTGATGTAAGAGGGGAACTCTGGATTCAGATGTAAGAGGGGAACTCTGGATTCAGATGTAAGAGGGGAACTCTGTAGATTCTGATGTAAGAGGGGAACTCTGTGGATTCTTCCTGTGATTAACTTCATACAATTAGAAATGTTATTTAATTGCAAAATATATGTATAGTTTATACTATAAAAAAAATTGCTGTGCACTGCTAAAGTGTTCGGGTTTGACTTGAAGAAAAGGTGGCAACCCTACTCTCTCCTGCCGCGAGATAAGCGCAATTGTCAGTTAAAGCGACGCAGTGCCGAATCGCAAAAAGGGGCCAGGTCCTTTACCTGCATAATTGTCCGGGTCTTAAGTGGTTAAGGGATTTACTGGCAGAAGTACAACAAGAGCAGAAGATTTACTAGATGGAAAGATGAAAAAATGACTGAAGGTTTCGCATTATTCCGGAGATCGCTAGTACCTTGGAATTTTGTCATGTGACCAACTGTCATGGGAGTCATTGGCGCCGGGCCATTTTTATTTTCTTCAATAAGTTGGTTATTATTTTAAGTGGCAGGAAGGTCACAATGGTAGTGGGAAGATTCTATCAATTTCCATATTGAGCTTTCAGTAGAATTACTTATTTATGAGCAAAAAGCAGCCAATGGGAACATTTTAATAATTTAAACCGTCTTTAGAAAAAAAATCTGCATGTTCTTAAAGTAAAACTCAATTTGTATGATGGAAAAAAATAGGGGGGGGGGGGGAGAGAAACCCGAATATAGCGTATACAACTGCTACACAAATCATATTGTAATTGAATGTTATTAAAAATGACCTTTTCCTTTTCACTCTGAAGCTCTTTAACCGCTTCAGCCCCGGAAGATTTTACACCCTTCCTAACTAGAGCGCTTGTTTACATTTTGGCGCTGGATCGCTTTAACTGATCGCTGTACCCAAATACAATTGGCGTCCTTTTTCCCCCACAAATAGAGCTTTCTTTTGGTGGTATTTGATCACCTGTGCAGTTTTTTTATTTTTTGCGCTATAAACAAAAAAACAGCAAAAAAAAAAAACACTTTTTGTTATAACAAATATCCCCTAAAAAACGAATCAGTTTAGGCCGATACGTATTCTTCTACATATTTTTGGTAAAAAAAAAAATCGCAATAAGTGTACATTGATTGGTTTGCGCAAAAGTTATAGCGTTTACAAACTATGGGAAAGATTTATGGCATTTTTATTATTATTATTATTATTTTACTAATAATGGCGGGGATCTGCGATTTTTATCTTGGCGGACAAATCGGACACTTTTGACACATTTTTGGGACCAGTGACATTTAAACAGTGATCAGAGCTATAAAAATGCATTGATTACTGTGTAAATGTCACTGGTAGGGAAGGGGTTAATACTAGGGGGCGATCAAGGGGTTAAATGTAAAAAAAAAAGGGTTAAATGTCTTCCCTCACTGTGTTCTAACTGTATGGGGATGGGACTGACTGGAGGAGGAGACATATCGGTGTTCCTACTTAGTAGGAACAAACGATATATCTCCTCTCCCCTGACAGAACAGGGATTTGTTTACACACACAAATCCCTGTGCTGGCTCTTGTGCGCATTAACGCGCCCACCGGCCACTCGCATCAGATCCCTCGCCGTGACGCAGCCGTTGTTTTGCCCAGCCGTGCCATTCTGCCAACGTGTAATGGCGTGAGCCGGTCACCTTCTGTAGATTGCAATCAGGACAGCCTTCAGAAATTTTGGGGCTCCTCACACAGCTTCAGGCATGGGCCCCCTAGATGGGGGTGCTGCTGCAAAACTAATTAAGAAGCTGGGGGGGGGGGGGTGCTGCTGCGAAATGAGAACCGGGGGGGCTGGGTTGCCAAAAATGACAATGGCATCTCACCTCTTCCTCCTCCAGCCATAAAGTGAAAGTGTTTTCTCTCCTCTCGCCGCAACATGACACGGGGAGGGACTACAGAAATTAAAGTTTTCTCCTCTCAGCCGCGAGCTGAGAAGGGGGGCGTTCCGGGCCCCTGAGAATATTCGGCCCCCTTACAAGTGTAATGCCTGTACCCCCCTGATGGCGGCCCTGATTGAAATATGGCTGCCTGGAGACATTCTGTAAATAGATGGTGTACAGAGCGCCCCCTAGACATTTATTTTCCTGCTTGTGTGATTGGCTCACAGATTATCCCAGCCTAGCCTAGTATACACCATTTGTTTTTTTAGGGTTGAGGTGAAAATAAAAAAAAACGGACAGCTCCGTTTGGAGCTACTGTACTAAGAATCCAATGTTAGTGCAGCGATCTCCCCCACTGTGCTATTGTGTTTTTACAGGGAGACGGCTCTCCCGTCAGAACACTCTGGCCATTGGCTGAGAGTGCTGATCGGTAGCTGGTCGGCTGCTGGTTTTCCAGCATTGGTCGTCCGACAGAAGCTGGCCGAACGGCTGACTTCTGTTGGACCGGCTGCCACACACGCGGGCCAAATGTTTTTTGTTGAACTTTTATTCAGAAAGCGCAGCGCGACTCGCGCATGCGCAATAGAGAACCAGCTGCCGGTTTCCCTTTATATGCCATGGCGGCGCCTCAATCCAAAGCCAATTGACGGATCGGCTGCGGGGTGGCGACATCGCAGGATTCCGGGACAGGGAAATGTCCATGTATTAAAAGTCAGCAGCTACAGCATTTGTAGCTGCTGACTTTTATTTGTTTTCTATTTTTACAGACGGGAGCTATTCTTTAACCACTTGCTGACCTCAGCTGCCGTCATACTCGTTTCTGCAAATTGCCGTAGCTGTACGTCGGCTCCTTTAAGAGCCATAGCGGGCGCATTCCCGCTGCACGGCAAGGGAGCCGAGGCACGTGCTAGGCGGCCATGATCGCGGGAAACAGAGCCAGAACGGGGATCTGTCAATGTAAACAGATCCCCGTTCTGGCAGGGGAGTAGAGAGAGATCTGCTGTTCCTCAGGAACAGTAATCTCTCTCCTCCTCCAGTCAGTCCCCTCCCCCCACAGTTAGAAACACCTCCCAGGGAACACATTTAACCCCTTGATCACCCCCCTGGTGTTAACCCCTTCCCTGCCAGCGTCATTTAAACAGTAATCAGTGCATTTTTATAGCTCTGATCGCTGTATAAATGTCACCGCTCCCTCAAAAGTGTCCAATCTTTCCACCGCAATGTCACAGTCCTGCTAGAAATCGCAAATCGCCGCCATTACTAGTAAAAAAATGTAATAAAAATGCCATAAATCTATCCGCTTATTTTGTAGACGCTATGGGCCAGATTCACAAAAGAGATACAACGGCGTATCTCCTGATACGCCGTCGTATCTCTGAGATACAATTGTCGTATCTATGCGACTGATTTATAGAATCAGTTACGCATAGATAGCCCTAAGATCCGACAGGTGTAAGTGTGTTACACCGTCGGATCTTAGGCTGCAATTCTAGGCCGGCCGCTAGGTGGCGATTCCATTGCGGTCGGCGTAGAATATGCAAATGACTAGTTACGCCAATTCACGAACGTCCGCTTTGCCCGTCGATCTAAATTTACGTTGTTTCCGTAGAGATGCGTCACGTAAAACTAAGCATGCCCTCTAGGTGGTCTAACCAATGTTAAGTATGGCCGTCGTTCCCGCGTCAAATTTTTAAATTTCACGTCGTTTGCGTAAGTCGTCCGTGAATGGCGCTGGACGCTATTTACGTTAACGTCTAAACCAATCACGTCATTGCGACGTCATTTAGCGCAATGCACGTCGGGAAATTTTAGGGAAAGAGCATGTGCAGTACATTCGGCGCGGGAACGCGCCTAATTTAAATAGTCCCCGCCCCATTTGAATTAGGCGGGCTTGCGCCGGGCGGATTTACGTTACACCACCGCAAGTTTACAGGTAAGAGCTTTGTGAATCAGGCACTTACACTTTAAACTTGCGTCGGTGTAACGTAAATGGGATACGTTACGCCGCCGCAGGGTAACGCAATTCTCGCACGACTGCGCAATTCAGTTAAAGCGACGCAGTGCCGTATCACAAAAAAATATGGACTGGTCATTAAGGGGGGTAAATTCTTCTGTAAGTGGATAAAGACCGTCAGACTTCATAATAAAAATGCTTTGTACAAAAAATGTCCACTGTGTTGCTTTAGTTTGCTTTCAAACACATTTAGGTAGGCATGAACATTTTTATTATTTAATATTATTTTAAACAAAAACAAGCACGTTTCGGATAGCTGGTGAATTAAAACAAAATCTCAAATTAAATCATTTTAGGTGTTTTTCATTTATTCCCATTCTGTCTGGTTTGTAAGCGCCCTACTTTAGAGCAGTGCTGTCTTTTGTCCTCTAGGTGGCAGCGTACAATCAATTTATCATGGAAGTGATGTATCAAGCAATATTTTTTGCCAGCTGTTAATAAAAATGTATAGTTTGCCATGTATGATAGGGAAATGTTTATTCTCAAAAGCCGGGAAATGTACAAATCCAAAATAATTCAGTAAAAGGTTTAATAGGTGCGCAGTCATCAGAGAGCAAGTTCAAATGTTAAATGACAGTTACAGGGCTGAGGTATTACCAGTTCACCCCTGTACACCGTCTAGAGACCCGAAATAAAGACATGAAATAAAATGTTTAAATGAGAAGAAAAGAAAAACTGTGTGTGTTTTTTTTTGTAAAATACAAAAATATAAATACATAAACAAATATATATACATTTATATTTATATATCTATCTATCTATCTATCTATCTATCTATCTATCTATCTATCTATCTATCTATCTATCTATCTATCTATCTATCTATCTATCTATATATATATATATATATATATATACACACACATATATATAGATATATATATATATATATATATATATATATATATATATATATATATATATATATATATATATATATATATATATATATATACCTTTTTTTTATGTATTTATTTTTTAGGACAAACAAAGCTTTTTTTTGTTGCTGTTAAATGACAGTTACGTGGCTGTGGGTATTACCAGTTCACCCCTGTACACCCTCTATAGACCCAAAATAAATATATGAATTTATAAAAATATATACACTGTGTATATATCATTTTTTTTTTTTTTTACTTATTCAAACATTTTATGTATTTATTATTTTAGGACAAACAACGCTTTTTTTTTTTTTTTTGCTGTTAAATGGCAGTTATGTGGCTGTGGGTATTACCAGTTCACCCCTGTACACCCTCTAGAGACCCAAAAGAAATATAAGAATTGATAAAAATATATATACAGTTTTTTTTTTTTTTACTTATTCACACTTTTTTATGTATTTTTTTATTATTATTATTATTATTTTAGGACAAACAACGCTTTTTTTTTTTTTTTTTGCTGTTAAATGGCAGTTATGTGGCTGTGGGTATTACAAGTTCACCCCTGTACACCCTCTATAGACCCAAAATAAATATATGAATTTATAATATATATATTTATATATATGTATACTGTGTATATATACAGTTTTTTTTACTTATTCAAACATTTTGTATGTAGCGCCCCCCCCTTTAATTAGTGGGGCGTTATGCTAAAGTTAGTGGAGAATGGGAGATTTCACTTACTCCCATTCACTAGTTGTTGGTTTGTGCTGGTGCCAGTTCAGAACTGCCTCTTGGGTCAGTCTGTGTGTCCAGGGGTGCGCTTCCACCCCTGGGCGACAGTTGGCGCTATAGGGGTTCTGATGGAACCATCCTTGCCTAGCAGCCAATCAGAGGAGTTTCCCTCTTTGGGCATGCTGGCGGGGGGGGGGGGTATATCTGTAGCACCGGCCATTTTTCGTGTAGACTGTGGGGCCCGAGTTCCAGGTGCGGCATCCACCTTTAGGTGGACAACTAACTTGGACCTGGCAGCCAAAGGGTCGCTTGCAATAATCAGATCACTGGTAGGAAACAATGCCTCTGCCACAGGCGTAGTAAATTTTCTTGGTATAATTCAGTGCTTCTCAATTATTTTCTGTCATGCCCCCCCTAGGAAGAAGAAAACATTTTGCGCCCCACGCGCAACTGTAAATAGTATAATTTGTCTATAAAATTGTTATAAGTACACCTCTGCATAACACTGTATCCACATATCCCCCCACACACAGTATTGCCCTTCTTCACATATCCCCCCACACACAGTATTTCCCTTCTTCACATATCCCCCCCCACACAGTATTGCCCTTCTTCACATATCCCCCCACACACAGTATTGCCCCATCACATATCCCCCCACACAGTATTGCCCCCTTTACATGACCCCACCACATACCACCCCCCCACAAAGTATTGCCCCCTTTACATGACCCCCATCACATATCCTGCACACAGTTTACCCCATCACATAACCCCCCTTTTCCCCCCACAGCACAGCCCCCACTCCTAGTCCTTAACATTTCCATATATTTTTCCTCCCTTCCCCCCTCTCCACTCCTACCTGTAACTTTTCAGCGTGGAGAGCAGGAGGCGGGACATTCGTCAAGTGAAGCCGCAGCAGCACTGGGCGGGCCGGGGAGACTTTTGGGCGAACTGGTGATTGGCTGCTAGGACCGCCTCCTAGCAGCCAATCACCTGCCGTCCAACATGACAGGCTGCTACCTCTCTGGTCCCGTCCCCCAGTTCAAAAATGTCCCGCCTCCCGCCGTCCGCTCCTCTAACTAGCGGAGGAGGCTGGGGACAGAAGCGGATACTAAATGGCGCGATCGCCGCCGTCCGGAACGAGCCCCCCTTTATGGAGCCTCGGGCCCCCCCTGGGGGGCACGCCCCACTATTTGAGAAGCACTGGTATAATTAAAGTGTAAGGATAGAGAATCCTCCCAGTAAGTTTTGTTCTACAGGATCACCCACTGACAGCAAAAGAAAGGTACCTGTCACGTAGCGCGGCGATCGGATTCCCGGTGGTTCGTCCAGGCCTCACAGACAACCTCTGCACTTAGGTTCTCCCGAGCCAATCCTCCACCGTTCAGCCTCCAGCTTAGGATCTGGAACCCAGCAAGCCGCTGGGGTCCCCTTCTTCATCAGCAAAAGGCTCCGCGAGGTGCACAGCCTCGACCCGACTGACCTAAAGGTGGATGCCGCACCTGGAACTCGGGCCCCGCAGACTACCCAAAAAAATGGCCGATGCTCCAGATATACCCCCCCCCCCCCGCCAGCATGCCCAAAGAGGTGAACTCCTCCGATTGGCTGCTGGGGAAGGATGGTTCCATCAGAACCCCTATAGCGCCAACTGTCGCCCAGGGGTGGGAGCGCACCCCTGAACACACAGACTGACCCAAGAGGCAGTTCTGAACTGGCACCAGCTCAAACTAACAATTAGTGAATGGGACCAAGTAAAATCTCCCATTCCCCACTAACTTTAGCGTAACGCCCCACTAACTTAAAGAGGGGGGGGGGGGGGGCGCTACATGTAGTTTTTACTCTGACTTGTCTATTTCCAGTTCCTCTGTATAGAGCAATGCCGCTTTTCCTGGCTGTCATTGCAGAGCCTTTTACCCCAGCAGGTTAATCTGGTTCTTCACTTCCCATCATCCCCGCTGGTGACACGGCGCTCCGCTCACACATCTGACCTTTGCTAATTGCTTGGCCTGGTGTTAAGGCCGGAGCTGTCATAGCCGGTGTCTCCAATCTGTCTCTTCATGGGAAATCGATACGTGGCAAAACTTCGAGGGCGAATTCCGTCTTATTTCGGAGTGTCAGATATGAACGCAAATCCCCTTTGTTCACACATCGGGTATAAAAGAGACTCATCTTCTTCACATTGCGCACCCAACAGGGTTTAGTTACACCCAAGAGCAGGACGTATCAATGCTTTACCACTTCAGCCTCGGATGATTTTACCCCCTTCCTGACCAGAGCACTTTTTACAATTTGGCACTGCGTCGCCTTTAACTAACAATTGCGCAGGCGTGTGACGCTGTACTCAAATTACATTGGCGTCTTTTTTTCCCCACAAATAGAGCTTTCTTTTGGTGGTTTTTGATCACCCACCTCTGCGGTTTTTATTTTTTGCGCTATAAACAAAAAAAAGGCAGACAATTAAAAAATATATACTGTATTTATCGCCGTGTAACACGCACATGCGTATAACACGCACCCTAACTTTAAGAGGGAAGTTTCAGGAAAAAAAACTTTCCACAGCCCCCTGTGTATAACATGCAGGTACAGTTTACCCTCTATTTTCAGGGTAAAAAAGTGAGTGTTATACGCCAATAAATGCAGTATATATATTTTTTTTACTTTTCTACAATAAATATCCCCAAAAATGTTTCTAACCACTTCCCGCCCGGCCTATAGCAGAATGATGGCTGGGCGGTGGTTCAATTATCCTGACTGGGCATCCTATGATACCCAGCAGGATAACAGCTGCCGTGCTCCGTGGGTGCGGTGAACGCGGCGATCAGTGGTGCGGCGTGTCGCGTGACACGCCGCTACACCAATCTCGGTAAAGGGCCTCCAACAGAGGCGCTTTACCATGTGATCAGCCGTGTCCAATCACAGCTGATCACAATGTAAACAGGAAGAGCCGATGATTGGCTTTTCCTCACTCGTGTCTGACAGACGTGAGTAGAGGAGGGCCGATCTAGGCCTCTCCTGACAGAGAGGGTATGTGCTGATTGTTTATCTGCGCAGCCCCCCTCGGATGCCCTCACAGGACCACCAGGATGCCACCAGGGATGGCCACAACACTGGACCCCCAGGTATGCCACCCTAGACCACCAGGGAAATGCCAATCTGTGCCCAGGCAGCTGCCAATCAGTGCCCATCCACAATGCCTGCCAGAGCCACCAGGGATGCCTATCAGTGCCTCATATCAGTGCTCATCAGTGCCATGTAGCAGTGGCACCCATAAGTACCCCCCATAAGTACCCATCAGTGCAGCCTTTCAGTGCCCATCAGTGTCACCTATGAGTGCCCACCAGTGCCACCCATGAGTGCTTATCAGTGCCGCCTATCAATATCCATCAGTGCTGCATATCAGTACCGCCCATCGTCAGTGCCACCTCTTTGGTGTCACCTCATCGGTACTGCCTAATCAGTGCCCATCAGTGAAGGAGAAAACTCACTTATTTACAAAATTTTATAACAGAAACAAAAAAAAAAGTTTTTTTTTTTTAATTTTTGATCTTTTTTTATTTAGCAAAAAATAAAAACCGTAGAGGTGATCAAATACCACCAAAAGAAAGCTCTATTTGTGGGAACAAAATTATAAAAATTCTGTTTGGGTACAGTGTAGCATGACTGCGCAATTATCATTTAACTGCTTCCATAAAGTACATTTTCACCCCCTTCATGCCCAGACCAATTTTTTGTTTTCAGTGCTGTCGCATTTTGAATGACAATTGCGCGGTCATGCAACAATGTACCCAAATGACATTTTTATGTATTTTTTCCCCCACAAATAGAGCTTTCTTTTGGTGGTATTTGATCACTGCTGCGTGTGATGCAATTGCCTATATATGCTCCAGTTTAATTCTCCCTGCTAATTTAATGCTGTGGGTGAGGCCTCGTACACACGACAGAGAAACTCGACGTGCCAAGCCCGTCGAGTTGCTCGTCGAGTTTCTTGTTGAACTTGTCGAGAAGCTCGGCAGGCTTGCTTTGCGTACACACGTAACATACCAAAATCTGGTCGTTCTCCGGCGCGATGACGCTCACGACGTATGACGCGACTATAAAGGGGAGGTTTGATTTTGTTGGCGCCACCCTTGGGGCTCCTTTTGCTGATTCCGTGTTTACGCGTGTTAGTAAAAGTTTGGTGAGTGACGATTCGTGCTTTTCAGTCTTTGTGCTTTCAGATTGATCTCTGCCGTTCAGTTTGTACTTGTGTGGGTCGTATCTAGGCAATCGAGACGTGCGGTCAGGTCGTATTGTTTTACATTGCGGTCCTGTCCCCGCGTTTTTTATTGTCAGGGTCGTTCTTCATAGGTCTTGCTGTTCTTCACTGCGGTCTGTTTAGTGCAATTCTGATTTGTCGTTCGTAACTAGCCTTGTAGCCATGTTGCAGGCACCTAGTCGTCGCCGACTTCGTGCTAAGCATCTTCTGTCTATAGGTCTGTTTGTTTATGACCTAGACGATGAGGAGTTCATGAACAGGAGGAGGACACGTTCATGGACCAAGAATTGGTTGCTCCGTAGGAACCAATTCTCTCACATGCCTTTGCTGCGGGAGCTTCAGGAAAATAATCCTGTTGATTACAGGAATTTCCTGAGGATGTCTGATCCCGTCTTTCAGCACCTGTTGGCTTTGGTGTCCCCCTATATTACCAGGCAGGACACCGTTATGCGGGAAGCCATCAGTGCTGAGCAGAGGCTAGTTGCCACCCTCCGTTATCTGGCAACTGGGAGAAGCCTTCAGGACTTAAAGTTCTCCACGGGCATCTCCCCCCAGGCTCTGGGCCTCATCATTCCTGACACCTGCTCTGCCATCATCCAGGTTCTGCAGGAGGAATATATGAGGGTAAGTTTTCTCCTTTAATCTCACATTTTATGTCTATAATGTATGCTAATGTCTTGTAGTTATCTCCTCCTTCCCTAATTACCATGTCTGGAATATGCTGTGAATGTCCCCTTTGCCCCCATGCATGATGTAAACTTTGATGCCCCTTTTTTGGCCTACATGCATATTTCCCATCACTTACCTCCCCAGCATGCTATCCTGGGCCCCAACCTACCTAGTCTAGTCACTTCCCAATGTATTGTGTTATATCCATTGTAATGTCCCCCCCCCTCCCCTCCAAAATGTGTTGTAAAGTCTATGTTCACCAATATTTATTTAGTTTTTATTTTAATTTTAGGACTCCAAAACTCATCTAGCCCTCCCCTCCAAAATGTGTTGTAAAGTCTATGTTCACCAATAATCAAAATTAATTTTAATTTTAGGACTCCAAAACTCATCTAGCCCTCCCCTCCAAAATGTGTTGTAAAGTCTATGTTCACCAATAATCAAAATTAATTTTTTTTAGTACTCCCAAACTCATCTAGCCCTCCCCCAAACTTGGGCACTGGCCCATCAGAGGGGGTGTTTAATGTGTTAATTGGCTAAATATATTTAGATATAATATGCTAGTTCTGCTTGCAAGGTTATGTGGCTAATTTTTTCTTTTTTTCTTCCCCAGCTTCCGTCCACACCACAGGAGTGGCAGTCTGTGGCTTTGGACTTCCAGACCCGATGGAACTTCCCCAACTGCGGGGGAGCCATCGACGGGAAGCACGTCCGCATCGTGCCTCCACCCCGTTCAGGATCCCAGTTCTTTAATTATAAGGGGTTCAACAGTATTGTGCTGATGGCGGTGGTGTCAGCACAGTATGAATTCCTTTTTGTGGATGTCGGGATGAATGGACGGGTATCGGATGGGGGAGCCTTCAGGCAGACGGAGTTCGCTCTTCGCCTTCAGGATGATGATCTGTCATTGCCACCGGATGACCAGAATGTAGAAGGCCTGCCATTTGTTTTCCTGGCTGATGAAGCGTTTGCCCTGGGACCCCATCTTATGAGGCCATTCCCTCAGCGCACCCTCACCCCAGAGAGGAGTGTCTTTAATTTCCGGCTGGGCCGAGCACGTAGAGTGGTTGAGAACGCTTTCGGCATCATGGCCAGCCGGTTCCGCCTTTTCCTCACCTCTCTCCACATGGCGGAATATAAGTGGAATACAATTATTTTTGCCTGCTGCATTCTCCACAATTTTTTAAGGAGACAATCTCCAAATTATATGGCCCTGGTTGGGCCCGAGGCACAACATTTGACCCCTGCAGAAACTTTGGCGGGCCTTGAAGCTGGCCACACAGGACTGCCCCCCCAGAGTGCCCGTGAAGTCCGGGACAAATACATGGACTATTTCATGGGTAGGGGGGCAATACCATCTCAATCAAATTTGCCCTAATTGTAGCTTTCTAAAAAATAAATCATAATCTTTTTTCTAAACTTGTTATGTCTTGCTTGTGTTGTTTGGAGTTCTTTACTAAGTGTAACTAAGTGTATTTTCATTATCAACTAGCAAACATTTCCCAGGTGACCCCCAAACCAAACACATAGAAAATTTTACGTATTTTAGGAAAAACACCACACACTTTTTTGATGTTCAAAAGCTCTTTATTTTCTTAATTTTTTTATTTTTATTTATTCATAAATACCCTACAAAAATTTTTGTTATATTTTCTCATACAATATACAATCATTTTTGTATTTTTGTGGGTGATTTTTCTCATACAATATACAATCATTTTTGTAATTTTTTTGGTTTTTATTCTCATACAATATACAATCATTTTTGTATTTTTGTGGGTGATTTTTCTCATACAATATACAATCATTTTTGTAATTTTTTTGGTTTTTTTTCTCATACAATATACAATCATTTTTGTATTTTTGTGGGTGATTTTTCTCATACAATATACAATCATTTTTGTATTTTTGTGGGTGATTTTTCTCATACAATATACAATCATTTTTGTATTTTTGTGGGTGATTTTTCTCATACAATATACAATCATTTTTGTAATTTTTTGTGGGTGATTTTTCTCATACAATATACAATCATTTTTGTAATTTTTTTGTTTTTTTTTATTAATAAACATTAAAATCTGGTTGTATTATTTTTTTTTTTTTTTTTTTATTAAATAAAGTATAAAATCTGGTTTTATTATTTTTTTGGGTTTTTTTTTATTAAATAAAGTATAAAATCTGGTTTTATTATTTTTTTGGTTTTTTTTTTATTAAATAAAGTAGAAAATCTGGTTTTATTATTTTTTTTTTTTTTTTTTTTATTAAATAAAGTAGAAAATCTGGTTTTATTATTTTTTTTTTTTTTTTTTTATTAAATAAAGTAGAAAATCTGGTTTAATTATTTTTTTGGGTTTTTTTTTATTAAATAAAGTAGAAAATCTGGTTTTATTATTTTTTTGGTTTTTTTTTTAGATTCAGACTCTCCCCAAAACATCAAGTAAATTTTTTAATTTATTTTCCACCCTCCTTGTTCTTTCTTTAATTTTTCGGTTGGCCAGATGAATCTCCTCCACCTCTTCTCTGCAGGCCCAGATTTCAGATATAACCATCTGTTTTGTATGCCTGTCCAAGCCACCACCTGATCCTGAAATGTGGGACAAAACCATTTTTTAAAATTAGGCAGGCCTACATCTACATTACCTGAAGCTGGGTTAGTTATATGTTACTTTACCTGATGTGGTGGCAGGCTGCGCATCATCACCATCCCTCGGGGGTGTGGCTTGCTGGACTTCTTGCTCCCGTGTCGAAGCTTCATGACGCCCTACGAGAATGAAGAAAATGGAAACAGGATTTTTATAGCTTATAGGCCTGAAAGAGGAATATGATTCACTTTATACAATTTCTGGGACTATTGATGTTTTGAAAAACCCCTCAGGGCAAAACACAGGATTGAAGGCATTCACAAAGATCCTGACAAATCTTGTAGCTTTGGTCTACTTTTAAACATGTAAGCCAACAAAGTATACACTGGATCACCTCAGCTCTGTGTGAAGCCCAAAATGGGTTATTAAAGGGGACAACAATTATGCAAATGAGTCCACATGTGTCACCAACTGCTGAGCAGACTCTCCTTTTACTGTATATTTAATTATTAAAAAAAGTTTGGTGGTTTTAATAGCACATCTACATAATTTTCACGATTGATCTCACCACAATTTTAAAAAAATGTCATAATTTCTAGGATTTTAAACACAATATTTAGTCGTTCCGAATGGACGTCCAGTTTGACGACAAATTATTGTGCCTAAAAAAATATTACAGTACAACCTGAAATAAAAAACACATGGCGCGGAACAAATCTTACAAAATATATAACAAACTTACTTCTTCTAATCACTCTCCTGATCCTCTTCATTTGTTCCGGCTCCCGTTTTTTAAGGTCACACCACCTTTTCCGGATCTGCTCCTTGGACCTTTTCACTCCAAATTTGCGATGGAGACTCCTCCTCACCTTCTCCATTATTGCGGCCTTGACCTTGTTCGGGTACTTATATGGCCCATGCCTCCCATCGTAGTCCTCTGCTTTGAGGATGAGGACCATCTCCACCATTTCCTCAAAGGTCATGTTGGAGGCCTTACAACGGATTCGCCGTGCTGCCATATTCTCCAACATGTGCTTCCAACCCAAAAAAGATGGAAAAGGGGCGGGGAAAATACGATACCATGAACGTCAGGGGCGGGGAGACGTGCGTAAAGTCCCACATGCGCGTGTATAAAGGGCTACCACGTGAGTAAAAGGGGCGTTCACAGTTTGTGGAAGACGGCGGAGATAACGATCGGGTCAAAGACCGGTATGTAACTACATTTTACATGTTTTTCTTGATTGAATGATTTTGTGGCCTACATCTTAGGTTCATAAATTAAAACATAGCCAGTTTGAAATTTGAAGGTAATGGTCCGCTATAGTGCCGTCGTACGTAAACAACGCTTTGATTATGCATTTTGATCCAACTACTGTTGTGTGGGCAATCTCGGTTCTCATCAGGATGTCTTCTAAAAACAAGTCGGTTTAAACATGATGCAAATGGTCGCTTTTATGTCTTGACCAAACTATATCGGGAGTGCTTTTATCTAACTAACGTTTCATACACAAATGAGGATGAGATCTGGCTTATTAGTTCGACACAACTGGTCATCTGTTTCCTAGGAACTGACCAAACATGATCTGCTGCCAATTCCACCTTGTCGTTTTTGCGACGGAAGATAAGGGGCGGGGGGGAAACATCAAATTTTTTTAAGCATGGGCGGATGTCGTGTGCGGAGTGTATATAAGGCTCGAACACATGTAGCGTCCATACGACCGGGTTGCGTAAGAAAGACGTTTGAACGACAAGCGTGTAGGTATGCTTCGAACTTGGGACAGCAGTGGCATATTCAGGAAAGACAGACATTTAAAGGAGCAATAAGCCAAAATTGTTTGGGGCAGAAATAACTAACTTTACATTATATCAGTCTTGATTTCATGTCCTCATTGTCCCTTTTTGCTTTTAAGCAGCTGTAATCATTTGCATAAATCATCACTTCCTGGTTCTGCTCCCTCTCAAATTTATCAGGGGAGCTTGTCACTGTGGTCTAAGCTGTGTGTCTAAAAATCAACCAAAACAATGCTAATAATTGTAGAAATTAAAATATGCCCTGCTTTTATTTTTTTTGGGTTCTGTGTGTCTCTTTACTTCACAGAAACAATAACTAAATTTCAAAACAAAAGTGAAACTAGAGGCACATTATATGTATGCACTTGTATGTCTCTAGACACTGTAAACAGTCATTTCCTCCAAAAATATAGTTATCCATTAGTGACCCTTTAAGGGCTAGCTTGTGAGAAAGAGTAATTTACTTTATAGATTGTGTAGTGACATTATTTTTTTATCCTTGGTTTTGGACAGGAAAAGATGAATCTCTTTAACCGACCCGACTTCTTGGAGATCTTTATTGATAGGTGGCAAGAACTTCCTGTTCTGTGGGCCACCAAAGACCCCATCTCTAGAAATAGAGAATTGCGTAAAACTGCACTGGAGAGCCTGCTCCCACTTGTGCGGAGACAGGTGGGGTTTGATGTGACAACTGACCAGTTGGAGGTCAAAATTGGGACCTTGAGAGGCACCTACAGGAAGGCACGCAACAAGGTCTTGGCTTCGATGAGGTCTGGAGCTGGAGCAGGGCGGGTATTTAAACCCAAGTTGTGGTACTACAGCAAACTGAGCTTCCTGGATGAACACCTGGAGGTTAGGGAGTCACTTTCTAGCCTTCGCCCCAGAAGCCACAGAAGCTCCAGCCTTCCCTCCAGCCAACCTGCTGCTCCCTCTGCAGAAGAACCCTCTCAGCAGCCTTCCATCCTGGATGAAGATCCAGATTTGCCCAGCTGGAGCCAGGTATATAGTACTTTCAATGTGCAAATATGTGGTGTTTAAATGTTGTTAAAGAGATGTAAATTAAGATATTAAAGGTAAATAAAAATTAGATCTAAAAGTGTTATTCCTAAAATTTGTCAGTATTGGCCATGAATTTTTGTGGTGTGATTGACCATAAAACATGGGTCAGAATGATTGGCTTAGCTAAGTCGTGACCAAAAAAAATGCAACAGTCAGGAGCTTAACTAAATAAAACAAAAATTTTATAAAATAGTAAAACTTTACTTTTTTTCCATACACAGGACGAGACCAGGCAGCAGGAGGATCAGGAAAATGCCAGGCAGGAGGAGGACAGGGTGAGTGGCTTGGAGGAGGCTGCAGGCCCAAGTATCTTGGACGTGTTGGCAGGCCCAAGTATCAGTAACGTGGTGGCAGGCCCAAGTGGAGCGGATGAGGTGGCAGGCCCAAGTGGGTTGCACGAGGTTGCTGGGCCAAGCACGAGATGCCAGGTGTCTCCTCTTCGTCTGCGTCCGAGAAGGCAGGTGAGGGATACAAGGGTGCGTGACGCCTCACTAGCCCTCATTCGGGACGCCCATGCAACCCTGCAACAGCCTCCCACTGCTCAGGAGGGATTTGTCACAGTGGTTTTGGCCAAAATGTCAGAAATGACATTAGACCAACGCCTCCTCTTTGAGGGCCTCCTCATCACCCTGGCAAATCAGGGGGTGAGGGGTCTTCTCACGGAGGACACTGTGATTTGCCGCCATCCCCATCCTCACACACCACATAACTCCCAAGCTCCCCCACCTTCTTCTTCTTCTCATGCTCCTTCTCAAGCTCCCCCACCTTCTTCTTCTTCTTCTTTTTCTCATGCTCCTTCTCAAGCTCCCCCACCTTCTTCTTCTTCTCATGCTCCTTCTCAAGCTCCCCCACCTTCTTCTTCTTCTTCTTCTTCTCCTGCTCCATCTGAACATTCTTCTTCCTCTTCTTCTCCTGCTCCATCTGAACATTCTTCTTCCTCTTCTTCTCCTGCTCCATCTGAACATTCTGCTTCCTCTTCTTCTTCTACTACTCCTCCTCCTTCTACTGCTCCTCCTCCTTCTACTCCTCCTCCTTCTACTCCTCCTCCTTCTACTACTCCTCCTCCTCCTTCTACTCCTCCTCCTTCTACTGCTCCTCCTCCTTCTACTCCTCCTCCTTCTACTGCTCCTCCTCCTTCTACTCCTCCTTCTACTGCTCCTCCTCCTTCTACTCCTCCTTATACTGCTCCTCCTCCTTCTACTCCTCCTCCTTCTACTGCTCCTCCTCCTTCTACTCCTCCTTCTACTACTCCTCCTCCTTCTACTGCTCCTCCTCCTCCTCCACCTCCTCCTCCACCACCGTCGGCTACTCATCCTCCACCACCTTCGTCTACTCCTCCTCCTGGCATGAGTACTACCCCTGTGGCACCACCTCCAGCCAGGCATAAGAGGAAGGCTGCTGAGAAGGCTGCAGAGAAGGTGAAAGAGCAGGCTGCAGGGAAGCCACCAAGGAAGGCCTTGAAGAAATCAAGAAAGTGACTCCCTTACTTCCATGTGGTGTACCAGAGTTCAGGCTGCTGTAGTACCACAACCTGGTGACATCTGCCTGCCCTGCTCCAGTTTCTGACCTCGGGGAGTCCAAGACCTTGATGCGTGACTTCCTGAATGAACCTCTCAAGTCCCCATTTTGGCCTCCAACTGATCACCAGTCACATCAGGCCACACCTGGCTGTGCACAAATGGCAGCAAGCTCTCCAGTGCTGACTTTTGCATATCAAATTTTTTTTTATTACCAAAATAAATGGTACATTTTTTTTTTACAGTTCATACTTGTCCTTGTATTTTTTTACATTTCAATTTTGCAAGTGAGAAGGCAGGTTCTTATTTTGTAAAAATTGGATATAAGGTGTAATTTGAAAGGGACACATGAGATAAGACAAAGCAATAAGGTTTCTATGGGGGGAACTTGACATTACAAAAAATAAAAGGATTTGCATTTTTAAAAAATTTAAAATTAAGGTGATTAAAAGCAGGATTTAAAACACACGACCAAAATAAGGTGACAATAAAAAAAAAAAAAAATATTGAGTCCAGTAAGAAAAAGGTTCCACCTAATTTTAAGGAACTCTGTGTGAATATCGTAAAAAAAAAATAGTATATTGCTGTTTTGTGCCCTTAGGAAAAATTGTGTAAAGCGCTGCAAATAAACGATTAAATAATGTTGGAAGCGACACGAATGTGCTATCTCCATTCCAAACGCTAGTTTTACCTATGTTGGTCTCCAGTGTCTAAGTTTTTGACAGGTTTCTTAGCATACACACGACCGAGTTTCTCGTTTAAAAAACAGCCCGATGAAGAACTCGTCGAGCCAAAATCCACTGCCATCGAGAAAATAGAGAACCTGCTCTCTATTTGCTCGACGAGTTCCTCGGCGGCTCCATCGGGCCGAAAATGTACACACGACCGAGTTTCTCGACAGAATCCGGCTCTTCACCGAGATTCTCGACGAATTCTGCCGAGAAACTCTGTCGTGTGTACGAGGCCTTAGAGGTAACAGGTGTTTTCATGTGTGACTCATCTCTCTGTGAACACTGTTCATATGTTAAATAAGGCTAGCTTTTGAAAGGCCTTTAATTGTGTGATAACACTGTCTAAAAACCTATTGATGCTCAGAGGTGTTAATAGGTGTCAAACTGGATGCAGACGAAACGTCTGCCTAGGAAACTCAAGGGTGTGAAGGTGGTTTGTTGTTATGCTGTTTAAGGAATGTGCAGTGATTAGACATGATAATTATCGGTCGGTGCCGACCTGTCTAGAATGTTTTAGTAATTAGCCTTAGTGTGTGATTAGGGGGGGTGGAGATCTCATTGTTGCTTCAATGTCTTGGACAGTATAAAAAGCTGAGAAGAAAACCATTAAAGTGTGTTGTTCCAGCAGTAAGCTTGTCTCATGTGTGGCTTTCTGGGCGACTCCAGGAATATTCCTCCTCGTGGAATATTGGGGTGATTTTCGTTATGGGAAGAAGGGAACGTTGACGGGGATATCATTGTAATACCGTCACAACTGGTTGGCAGCAGCGGGATTTTCCCTTCTTTTCCCCTTTACACCCGGATTCCAAGCAGACACTGGAAGAACTACTGGAAGCAACAAAGTGGGTCATCATAGCAGAATTAATGGAGCTAGACCAGGAGGACGGGATTGCAGCAACGCCAGCAGTACAAGAGATGGAGACACCAGTGATTCAGGAGGAGGAATCGCCAGCCAACAAAGTAATGAGAGAGAAGCTAGCATGGTTCGGTCCGAACCCAACGGCGGATGTGGTGCTGAGAGTGATGGACCTGTTAGCGAAGGAGGCTAAACAAATAAGAGACAAACAAATAAGAGACGCAGAGCTACAGGAGGCTAAAGAAATAAGAGACGCAGAACTACAGTTAAAACTGGCAGCAGTCCAACAAGCAGCCGCACATTCTCCGAACAGTGAGTACAGCACAGCAGACACAAGGAAGATTCCGTTTAGCGCTTTTAAAGCTTTTGATGAAAAGGACTGTGAGATTGATAACTACCTGGCAGATTTTGAGCGACAATGTAACCTGCACCGAATAGCTAGAAGAGAGTGGGTCGCAATATTGTCAGGCAAACTGTCAGGCAAAGCTTCTGATGCTTTCCGGACCGTGCCAGATCAGGATATCCATAGCTACGCCCGGGTTAAAGAAGTGCTCCTGGCTCGTTATGAAGTAACCCCAGAGTCCCACCGACAGAAGTTCAGGGACTCACGCAAAACCACGAAAGACTCTTACGCGGAATGGGCATGCCAGTTGTCCCTGTCGGCCTCTAACTGGGTTAACAGCAGCCAGGCCACCACCGCAGAGGACATTTTGCAACTAATGCTCCTGGAGCAATTTTACAATCACATCCAGATGGACGTCAAAGACTGGGTGAGAGATCGCAGGCCCATTACTCTACCAGAGGCCGCTAAGTTGGCGGATGAATATGCGGATACTCGCAAGACGAACCAGGTCACACCACAGGAACAACCTCCACGACCAACGGTGCCCTCACAACCACCAACCGCTGGATACCAACCTCCTAACAGACCGGTGACATCTAGCCCTCGCTATCCACGCCAGGAGGTCAACGAACAACGCTGCTTCCGGTGCAAACAGCTGGGTCACTTCAAGCAGAATTGCCCCATGAATGAAAACACCAGGTCAAATTGGTCTCAACCTGGGTACGGCCCACCAGCAGCAGCCTATTGTGTAGACTCAGCTTGGGATCCCCAGGAGCTGGGTCAGGAAGAACCATTGGGCACCCCTTACGAAGCCCTCATGGTACAATCTGCTATTACGGACAACAGGGAACACCATTGTCAGCTGGTCATGGGCGCCAGCCATGAGCCGGAGGGGCCCTGGAGGGAGCTGGGCAGAAAGAGGCACCGCCGGCCACCCTCCAAGAAGAAGAGGTCCTGGAAGCCGTATAACAAGCTGACCTGGGAGGAGAAGAAGCGACTGGAGGAGAGGGAGTCGCAGCGGGCGTCCCAGATGCGGGACGAAATGTTCGCCAAGGGCCCACAAGTGGCCCCTTACACCACCACCCAGTTCCTGATGATGGACCACGTGGAGAGCCTGCAGGATATGAGCAAGCAGGAGCTGATCCGTGAGTACATGGAGCTGGAGGAGTGCATAAGCCGCATGGAGGAGAACAACCACCTGAGGTCACAGCAGGCTGACCCCCCCAGGCTCCATGAACTGGAGATGGAGCTGGAGAAGCTCAGAGAGGAGAACCAGCGGCTGCAGAGAGGAGCAGGGGGTGGCTGACCCTATGGGGCACTGATTCCCCCCCCCCCGAACTCTGAGCACCAGTGCTACAGCCTTTCAACAAATATAACTTTTTCTTTTTTTTATGAATCTCCTGTGATTGTCACTTCAGAGCCATAACCTGCCCCCTCCCATAGCGGGACACCTAGACGGCGGCGCACAGACCCATTCGCCGTCTTCACACTGACTTCTGGTGACTCTGCAGATCGCACACAGACTTGGGGACTGACCGGCGTGTGATCTGACGACCCGGTGACATACCTAAGTCGGAAGCAGTTGCCAAGGGAGGTCAGTCACGCCAAACGGAGTTAACCTCGGACTGAAAGCTCTGAACCCGTCAACCCTACTGGACCAGGAAAGGTCCAACCGGGTTTGCCGGAGCAGGGAGAAAAAGGGGGGCCATTGTGATGCAATTGCCTATATATGCTCCAGTTTAATTCTCCCTGCTAATTTAATGCTGTGGGTTAGAGGTAACAGGTGTTTTCATGTGTGACTCATCTCTCTGTGAACACTGTTCATATGTTAAATAAGGCTAGCTTTTGAAAGGCCTTTAATTGTGTGATAACACTGTCTAAAAACCTATTGATGCTCAGAGGTGTTAATAGGTGTTAAACTGGATGCAGACGAAACGTCTGCCTAGGAAACTCAAGGGTGTGAAGGTGGTTTGTTGTTATGCTGTTTAAGGAATGTGCAGTGATTAGACATGATAATTATCGGTCGGTGCCGACCTGTCTAGAATGTTTTAGTAATTAGCCTTAGTGTGTGATTAGGGGGGGTGGAGATCTCATTGTTGCTTCAATGTCTTGGACAGTATAAAAAGCTGAGAAGAAAACCATTAAAGTGTGTTGTTCCAGCAGTAAGCTTGTCTCATGTGTGGCTTTCTGGGCGACTCCAGGAATATTCCTCCTCGTGGAATATTGGGGTGATTTTCGTTATGGGAAGAAGGGAACGTTGACGGGGATATCATTGTAATACCGTCACACTGCGTTTTTTTGTATTTTTCTGCGCTATAAACAAAAGAAGAGCGACAATTTTGAAAAAAACACAAGATTTTTTACTTTTTGATTTAATAAAGATAGAGGGTCTAATAGGCTTCAAAATAGGGTGGGCTCAGGGCTGGTGCAAGAATTTTTGACACCCTAGATGAAACCTAATTTTGCTGCCCCCCTTGGCTCCACCCCTGACTCCACCCCCTTTGCCCTGCCCATGTATACCTCACATTTTTAAAGAAGCGCCCATCAAATGCAGCCTCGCCCATCAAATGCAGCCTCGCCAGCGCCCATCAAATGCAGCCTTGCCAGCGCCCATCAAATGCAGCCTCGCCAGCGCCCATCAATGCAGCTTCGCCAGCGCCCATCAAATGCAGCCTCGCCAGCGCCCACCAAATGCAGCCTCGCCAGTGCCCATCAATGCAGTCTCACCAACGCCCAGCAATTCAGCCTCACCAGCGGCCATCAATGAAAAAAATTTGGATGAAATTCAAATTTGAATCATTTTCTAATTGTTTTTGAAGTCGAATAGTGTTCCAATTTCCAAAGAGAATAAAATAGAGTAGAAAATAAAGGAATAGAATATATATATATATATATAAACTAAACAAATTCCGAAAACAAATTAAACTAATGAATCTAATGTAACTAAACAAATTTATGTAAATAACTAATCAGAATCAAACGAAACACATTTTTTCGTTCTGCACATATCTAAAATTTGCTGTTGAAACACTGATCCTCCTCCCGGCCAATCGGTAAACCCATCACCCACATTGGCTGAAAGGACAGGCGATCCTATTGGAGGCCTAGGAGGAGGGGAGGAGAAGAAGACACAGGAGCCTGATGCCCCTCGATGTCCACCACTACCTAATGCCTGCCACCTAGTATGGGGTAAGTGGCGGAGGACCGACTGGCATACAGCGAGCGGGGGGAAGAGCGGTGTGGCTGGTGGTAGTTGTTTTCCGCCCCCTCCGGCCACCACTGGTTAGATGTACAGTTGTGCTCAAACATTTGCATGCCCTGGCAGAAATTGCAAAATTTGGGCATTATAATTGAAAATATGACTGAGAATTATCTTTTATTTAATCAGTTCAGGTCCGCCCTATAGCAGTTTTAGCAATTTCACACATTTGTGGCTTTTTAAATTTCAATTGTCATTGAGATTGTTAGCTCTCACATGAATGCACTGGTCAGGCTCGGAACGGCACGATCGCCATTTCTAAAGTGCGCCTGTGTCGGCGCGCCCCCTTAATTATTGTAAATATTTCCTAAACCGTGGATGTTTGGGAGATATGTCGAGCTCCTACAGGTAAGCCTTAATCTAGGCTTACCTGTAGGTAAAAGTGGTTGTAAACGGTTTACAACCACTTTAAGGCAGAAATCAACTAAACTGTTGTCCCTAGCTCTCTCTGTAAACTATAAACCATCTCCCCCTATGTTATTTAGAAGAGGAGCAAGGGAGAAGTTCTTCAGCCCTAACACACTTCCTGTGTTTAGGGTGACAAGGCTTCTAGGGTATCACTGGGGTTGTAGTGATGCTGGGGGGGTCTACTGTTGCAGAGAAAGGTGGTCTATTTTGCTGGGAGGGGTCTATTATTGCTGGGTGGGGGATCTTTTGTTGTTTGGGGGGTCTTCTGTTGCTGAGGAGGCTCTACTGTTGAGGAGGAGGGTCTATTGTTTGCTGTCTACTGTTGCTGCCAAGGCTCCATTGCGGTAGGTGTGGATCAATTGATGCTGGTGGGGGGGCTCTGTTTTTGCTGGGGGCTCTGTTTTTGCTGGGGGCTCTGTTTTTGCTGGGGGCTCTGTTGTTGCTGGGGGCTCTGTTGTTGCTGGGGGCTCTGTTGTTGCTGGGGGGTCTATTGTTTGTGGTGGGGGGGGGGGGTATTGTTGCAACTGTGGGTCATCCATTTGACTGCCTTTCTTGTTCTATACAAATTACTTAGCACCACAAAATTATACTTTTGGTTCTGTATTCTCTAAAAAGGGGGCAGGGTGGAGTACCAGACATGGGACAGTGCTCGGAGGTGGGTAGGGGGTGGAGACGAGAGGTGACCCGGGGGGGGGGGGAGGAGTACCCCGTACCTATTCTCCAGGGAAAAAGAATCTGGTGAAAAATAACAAGAACTAACGCAACCTCCACATGAGCCGTAATATTTTACATTTTAGCTCTTTGGTTTAGATACTCGTTAGAACTGAGGAGGAACGTTGGCTAAGAGCCAACAGCACAGTGTTAATGAAAGACTGAAGGAGGGGTTGCCAATGGCAAGATGAAAGCCAATTTCCGGAGATGTGGAGGATGATTTCAGGAGTTTCTGACTGAAGTGCAGCAGCGTGGAAAGAATAAAAGAATGACCAACGGAGACCTCTTAGATGTTAGAGGATCATATAAAGTTCCTATAGAATTGTGGGCAGTAGCGAAACTCAACTGGTGATTATAAAGTTAATGTGGAGCTGAAGAGTAGAAAGAAGTGACAAGGTCACGTAATACCGAAGAAGAGTTGAGGACTTTGTGCGTTCTAGTATTTGCAGACAGAAGGCATGGATATGAGGTTTTGACCTGACGGAGAAGAGAAGCAGTTGCTGCAGTAGAATTTGCGTATAGAGGACATGGAGAGCATAAAGGGGTATGCAGAGGAGTGGAAGGTGACATTCTGAGCTGTGAAGGTTGGTACAGTGAAGCTGGGAGGACAACGTAGAGCCAAGTTTATGGTGGACACCATAGAGCAGCCATTCTCAACTAGAGGTGGGGGTGGGGCACGAGGGGCAGCTGCTCGGACGCAGTGGTTTTATGTGGTGGGGGGGAGATGCTGATTGGCAATTTCAGGGTGACAGCAGTATCCATACTCTTATCAGTAGTGTTGCTCACGAATATTCGTATTGCGAATATTCGGCTCGAATATGGCATATTCGAGTATTCGCGAATATATCGAATTTCGCGGCCAATATTCGCTATTCCGAATATTCACATTTTTTCAATTTTATTTTTAAAACAGATCACATCCTAGTGATCTCCATCGACGTCTAAAAGCATTGCTGGTATGATTAGAGACACTGGGCCGAGTAGCTGAAGCGATCATTTTATATTGCAGAATATTCGCAAAGCGAATATTCGGCAATAGGAATATTGCGCGATTATTTTCTCCGCCCTTCTTTTGCATCAGAGTTCTCCTACCACAGTTGTTAAAATTTCGCTATTTTCGCATTCGCATTTGCGAAATTTCGATAAAATATCAGGAATATTCGATTTCTGAATGAGCCAATCAGAGTGCTCCTACAGCAGTTGTCGAAATTCCACAATCAATTTCGCATTCGCATTTTGCGAAATTTCGATAAAATATCACGAATATTCGATTTCAGAATGAGCCAATCAGAGTGCTCCTACCGCAGTTGTCGAAATTTCGCAATTATTTTCGCATTCGCAATAGCGAAATTTCGCAAACATTTCATTTTAATAAAATATCACGAATATTCGATTTTAGCGAATATTTCTCGAATATTCGGCTATATATTCGTGATATATCGCGAAATCGAATATGGCGTATTCCGCTCAACACTACTTATCAGCTCTTATGCCGCGTACACACGATCGGAAATTCCGACAGCAATAGTCCGATGTGAGCTTTTGAACGGAAATTCCGACCGTGTGTAGGCTCCATCGGACTTTTGCTGTCGGAATTTCCACCAACAAAAGATTGAGAGCTGGTTCTCGTCTGTAGCAATTCCGACGCATGCTCGGAAACAATTCGACGCATGCTCGGAAGCATTGAACTTAATTTTCTCGGGTCGTCGTAGTGTTGTACGTCACCGCGTTCTTGGCGGTCGAAAGTTCAGAGAAATTGTGTGTGACCGTGTGTATGCAAGCCAAGCTTGAGCGGAATTCCGTCGGAAAAACCATCCAAGGTTTTCCCGCGCCCTCTTAAAGTCTGAAGGACAGTAAACTGGCCCTTTGCTCAGAAAGTTTGGAGACCCCTGATCTATAATGAATGTCCCCTCCTCCTAATCTAAAGTAAAGAATATATGGAAAGCAAGGGATAGCCTCTAATACAGTGGTCTCAAAGTACCGGCCTGCGGGCCATTTGCGGCCCGCAGACCAGTTATAAATGGCCCACAGGCATGGCGGAAGTGGGGGGAGCAAAGAGGGAATTTTTTTTTTGTGAGCTGGCGCCATCTGGTGGTGGCCGTTGGTATTGCAAGTTAAGCATTACAAGTTAAACAGCAATTCTAATGTCATTTTACACTATTTTCACTGCCATCTTCTTCCCTCTAATTAGAACCCCCAAACATTATATATATTTTTTATCCTAACACCCTAGAGAATAAAATGGCGATCGTTGCAATACTTTCTGTTACGCCGTATTTGCGCAGCGGTCTTACAAGCGCACTTTTTTGGGAAAAAATTACACTTTTTTAAATTAAAAAATAAGACAACAGTAAAGTTATCCCTATTTTTTTTAATATTATGAAAGATAATGTTACGCCGAGTAAATTCATACCCAACATGTCACGCTTCAAAATTGCGTCCGCTTGTGGAATGCCGACAAACTTTTCTACCCTTTAAAATCTTCATAGGCGACGTTTAAAAAAATTTACAGGTTGCATGTTTTAAGTTACAGAGGTGGTCTAGAGCTAGAATTATTGCTCTCTCTACCAATCGCGGCGATACCTCACATGTGTGGTTTGAACACCGTTTACATATGCGGGCGCTGCTCGCGTATGTGTTCGCTTCTGCGCGCAAGCTCGTCGGGACGGGGTGCGTTTTCTGGCTCCTAACTTTTTTAGCTGGCTCCTAAATTCCAAGCAAATTTGTCAAACCCTGACTTACACCAGTGCTGGTGGTAATAATGCGCTCGCTGACACCAGTGCTGGGGGTTAATAATGTGTTCGCTGACACCAGTACTGTTGTTTTTGAAGTTTGAAAGTTTGCATGCGGCCCCCCATGGCATATGAAAACTTGTCTTGTGGCCCTCAGGTAATTTGAGTTTGAGACCCCTGGTCTAATATAATACTATGGGTTATTCACCACTAGTCTCCCCCATACAGGGGCAGACTGACCATTGGCGCTCTCAGGCACTGCCCGAGGGCCCCATGCCACTAGGGGTCCCCATCAGGGTTGCCAGGCTCAATAAAACCAAGGACAATATGTAGAAATCTGTGTTTTTTTTTACATCTTTCCCTGATATGTCCAAAGCCAACATTCTTTTGATGTGAAAATCCTGAGATTTTAGCTGCCCCGCCTCTGCACTGCCTCCTGGCGTGGTGGCCATCTGTAAGCCCAGGGGCCCCATAATCTTCTATTGCCCGGGGGCCCCATGAGTTGTCAGTCCTCCCCTGCCCCCATACCAATGTATGTCCGAAGGTTCACCACACCAGCACTCCTAGAAGGGTTGAATGTGAAGAAACTTCATGGCGCCATAGCAAAGATTGGGGGAACGGGCGTAGATCGGTGAGTATAACGCCTCGTCATTTACAAGTCCTGGACTTTTACATTTTTTAGCCAAGTTAGTCGCCATCATAGCTCTGTATCGGGGCTGTTCTTACTATTCAGCAAGGTGAGACTCTTCTCAAGGGAAGTTTTCAGGTGACACTGTCATCTTGCCTTCCTCCTCCATGTGCTTTCTTCTTCTTTGAACTCAGAAAACTTGTACTAATAAAGTATGGAGGCCGCTGTTGTTGACCTTCTAAGAATACCACTTGCCTGACATTCATGCTGCTCCATTGGCTTTAGTATCTGTTGAGACGGTGGCCTCCAAAAAGTGCAGAGTGGGAGACGTGACATTATTCTGACTTTCCCGATTCGCATACTCGTTCCAACTCTGAGTTCTAGAAAGTATTGAAGCCAATGACAGCCAGGCAACTAGCATTTTTAGAGGGTGGTCAACAATAGCAACCTCTGTTTTGTCTCCATACAAGTTTTTCTGTAATGTAGGGTGTTTATTACCAGTGGCGGCCGATGGAAATTTGGCAAACGGTATACTAAACTTAAAAGTAGTTCAAGCCAGCAATTGATGGGCACACTGGCAGCAATTGATGGGCACACTGGCAGCAATTGATGGGTACATTAGCTGTGTTTGATGGCACAGTGGTGAAAATTAATGGGTACATTGGCGGCAATTGATGGGTACATTGGCGGCAATTGATGGGTACATTGGCGGCAATTGATGGGTACATTAGCTGTGTTTGATGGCACAGTGGCGACAATTTATGGGTACATTGGCGGCAATTGATGGGCACATTAGCTGTGTTCGATGGCACAGTGGCGACAATTTATGGGTACATTGGCGGCAATTGATGGGCACATTAGCTGTGTTTGATGGCACAGTGGCGACAATTTATGGGTACATTGGCGGCAATTGATGGGTACATTAGCTGTGTTTGATGGCACAGTGGCGACAATTTATGGGTACATTGGCAGCAATTTATGGGTACAGGAGCTGCGTTTGATGGGTACAGTTGCTGCGTTTGGATACAGTGGCTGCATTTGATGGCACAGTGGATGCATTGGATGGCACAATGGCGGCATTTGATGGCACAGTGGCGGCATTTGATGGCACAGTGGCTGCATTTGATGGCACAGTGGCGGCGTTTGATGGCACAATGGCTGAATTTGATGGGCACAGTGGCGGTGTTTGATGGGCACAGTGGCGGTGTTTGATGGGCACAGTGGCGGGGTTTGATGAGCACAGTGGCTGCAATTGATATTTCTTTTATTCAGTTTGTTTGCACCCCCCAAAAATTTTGAGCACCAGCCGTCACTGACCATAGCCCCCCATTCAGTTTCGCTCACAAGATACAGTAATGTGACAGGTTTGCCAATGCATAGGGATGCCATTAAGAAATATTGGAACGCCCATGCATCTGCTAAAGAGTGGCATGTTTTGCTTGCAAGTGTGAACCTAGCCTTAGAAATTCCAATTCTGATAGAGAAAAACATATCTGTGCATTCATTCTTTTAGATGATCAAACTAAAAAAAAAAAAAAAAAATGCCAACTTTGTACAAATATGTCCACCGCTGATTTATTGCTTTGGTATATCTACAAAAAAAACATTTATTTAATGCATCAACATTGTGTTATTTTATGCAAAAACAAACAAACTTTGGAAAGCTGGTGGTTACAAATACAGGTATATAATTATTTTTTTTGAAGCGGTTTACATTGATTCTCTTGATTCCTGATTTGCGAGCACCCTGCTTCAGAGCAATGCCATCATTTGTCCACTAGGTGGCAGTGTTACCCCAACGATTCACCATGGAAGCAATGTACAAAGGCACACTACAAAGATGCTCACTAATTTTTTTATTTTTTGCAAGCTGGTGATAAAAAACATATGCATGGTCCTGCATGATAGGTAAAGTGCTGTGCCTACTTTTGCAGCCCTCTTAATCCCTTTTTATGGCCCCCAACTGAAAGACTGGCTATTCAGGGGTGAACTCATGAGCAAATAAGTAATGAAATGGGCTTTTTTTTTTTAACCCTTTTACAGGCAAGAGGGTCTGCAGCGCCTTGCACTGCAAAGCAATGTGAAATGTTCTTGACAATGCCCAAAAAAAAAAAAATTTGAATGATTGTAAAAAAACAATGCTTAATGAAGCAAGAGGTGTCTGTGGGTTGTAAACTGTATAAGGGGTGTATTTATTTATAAAAAAAATTATAAAAATCATAGCTATTCACTCATCAAAACTGCATTTCAACATATTTTATGCAAAAGGGGTGAAACAAATGTTCTCAGGCTATATTCTCTGCAGATCGAATGTCATACATTGAGAAAAATGGGGAATGTACTGCATTATGGCCACTAGATGGAGTTGAGGAGTATACTGTGTTTGTACTCAGCACCATCTGGTGGCCATAATACCAAATTTTCCCTATTCACATTTTTTTAATGATGAATAACATTCAGTCTACAGAGAATATAGCTTTAGAACATTAAATTTTCCCTCACTCACACAGAACAAATTTGCATGCAGTTTTGCTGGACAGACTACGCAAATTTATTATAATTTTATGTAATAAAACCAGCACTTAAACTCAGCACTTTTAATCCTTACAAGCCTCTTTCCATCAGCCAATATTTTTGTTTTGTTGTTGTTCTATTTAACTTTTTATTTTCTTAATTACTGGCACTGCACAAGCCCCCCCCCCCCCCCCCCGGTCTCCATACTCGCCTAAGTGAAAATGCTACAACACCACAGCCAGAGGAGGGCAGACCTGGCAGACATTAGGGTGCCAGCTGCCAAAGAAATAGTTTGTTCCTAATAAACACAGGCTAGTATGATGTCTCCTGTACTCCCGAAGCCCCCTGAGATATGCACACCACATGTGCCAGGGGCATCAGCTTCAATACAGCGGCCGGATGAGGATGGACCCTGTGGCATGTCATCAGGGTGCTGGTTGTCTCATTCTGGAAGAGACAACCAACTCCTGGTCCTGGTGAACACAGGCGAGAATGAAGTCTCCTCTACTGCTGAGGCCCCCTGGGATATTCACGCCACACATACCTGAGGAGGCTTCAGCTTCAACACAGCGGCCAGAGGAGGGCATCATCACGGGGACCGCTGCCTAAACCAGGAGGAGATGGCCGGGTCCCTATAAATGGCTCCATATAAACACAGAAGTCTCCTCTGCTCCTGAAGCCCCCTGACATATGCTTACCACATATCCGAGGAGGCATCAGCTTCAACATAGCAGTCAGAGGAGGATGTGCCTGGTGGGCGTCATCAGGGAGCTGGCTGTCTGAACCAGAAAGAGACAGCCAGCCCCCGATGAGAAAAGGCAAGAATGATGTCTTCTCTACTTCTAAAGCCCCCGGGATATTCACGCCACATACCTGAGGAGGATTCAGCTTCAACACAGCGGCCAGATAATGGCATGCTCATTGGGGCCCGCTGCCTAAACCAGGAGGAGACAGCCAGCTCCCTATAAGCACAGGCGAGAAGGAAGTCTCCTCTGCTCCTGAAGCCCCCTGACATATGCTCACCACATAATATCTGAGGAGGCATCAGCCTCAATATAGCAGTCAGAGGAGGATGTGGCCGGTGGGTGTCATCAGGGAGCTGGCTGTCTGAACCAGAAAGAGACTGCCAGCTCCGGATGAGAAAAGGCAAGAATGATGTCTCCTCTACTTCTAAAGCCCCCTGGGATATTTACGTCACATACCTGAGGAGGCTTCAGGTGCAACACTGCGGCCAGAGGAGGGCATCATCAGGGGGACAGCTGCCTAAACCAGGAGGAGATTTCCGGCTCCCTATAAAGTATGGAGGAGTGAAATCTCCTCTTCTCCTGAAGCCTCCTGACATATGTTCACCACATATGTGAGGAGGAGGCATCCGCTTCGACATAACAATGTGCCTGGCGGGCGTCATCAGGGAGCTGGCTGTCTGAACCAGAAAGAGACAGCCAGCTGCGGATGAGAAAAGGCAAGAATGATGGCTTCTCTACTTCTGAAGCCCCCTGGGATATTCATGCCACATACCTGAGGAGGCTTAAGCTGAAATAAAGCGGCCAGAGGAAGGTATCATCAGGGGGACCACTGCCTAAACCAGGAGGAGACAGCCAGCTCCCTATAAGCACAGGCGAGAGGGAAGTCTCCTCTGCCCCTGAAACCTCCTGACATATGCTCACGGCATATCTGAGGAGGCATCAGCTTATAGCTGTCAGAGGAGGATGTGGCCGGCGGGTGTCATCAGGGAGCTGGCTGTCTGAACCAGAAAGAGTCAGTTACCCCACAGATGAGAAAAGGCAAGAATGATGTTTCCTCTCCTCCTTAAGCCTCCTGGGATTTGCATGCCACATATCCCAGGGGGCATCTGCAACCTGTTGGACTTCATCAGGGAGCCAGTTGCCTGAACCAAGAAAAGACAGCTGGCTCCCGATGATGTTATAAAGGATGATGGCGGCACAGGACCTGGAATGCAGCCGCGGTTTGGCGGATCACAGCAGGACAATGCTGGATTTGATGGATGTGTGAGTATTTTTTTTGAAGGACAACCCAGTGGACAAGGTAAGAGAGGAAAGAAAAGAAAATGTAAGGGTTTCCCAAAGCAACCAATACAGCTTCAGCTTTCATATTCCAACTTGCTGTCTAAAAATGATAGCTGGAAGGTGACTGGTTACTAGTGGGTAGCACCTTCTTCCAGCCCCACTCTGGCTCAGCCAGTCATCAAGCTTGCTGGGAGCTCTGCTTCATCAACAGCTGGAGACCTACTGTACATATTGACTAATAAGCTTATCAATAACTGGGATATAGAACTGTGACTATACAAGTTTAGTGCAGCTACTGACTACCTTCCTGGCTCTTTAGACAGCTGTGCCAGAGGATAGGTAGAACAGGAAAAATACCTAAAGCATGGAGTTTAGTGACTGTTTTTACACACCCTCTCATGGAGTATCATTGGACTAATTTATTCAATATAATATTTATTTTTTCACGCTTTTTAGTCTGATTTTGAACAGTTCTCTTCTTCATTTTTATTCTCTTTTATCTTCTGTCTTTGGTTGCATTTGTTTTCTCCGCACAGTTCTACTTTCTGTAATTGCCAAACTGGATGGCCAAGCGGTCGGTGACGCATCGGAAAGTGGCGGGTTGCACCTCCCAGTAGGGCACTGGGTTATTGAAGAGGCTGATTCCGTTGTAGTAAGCGCGTTTCACCCCGAAGCCTGTTGGACAGAAGTCATTGACGCCCACCTGGGTGATGTTGTTGGAGTGGAGGTATACAACCTAGCAAAGAGAAATAAAAAAAAAAAAATTTTGGAGGATTTGCAGAAAAATTTGCCAATTTTGGCGTCAACCACAAAGTGAAAATGAAAGCCCAGGTCTGAATCAGAATTGGCCTTGTTAGGCAAGTATGTAGAGCCATGCAAGGAATTTGTCTTCGGCCTAAAGCTGAACTGGACATTGGTCCAGATTGGCACATTACTCATACCCATATCTGATGGACCACTGGGGAAGCTGGAAATCACTGTAGTAGTCGGCGCTACTGGAATAGCCATGATCTTCCGGTCCTGTGCCGAATGGCTTACCCCCTGCAGGGTCGCCTGCTCCGCCCTGCCGTCATTCATAGAATACTTTGTACTTTTTTCATACAAGGCATTTGCTGATAGGACAAGATGGAGATTGTGGCACCACCACCTTCCTCTTTACATTGTCCTATCAGAAAATGCGGTGTAAGGGCGTAAAATATAAGGGATTTTTTAAATGGCGGTGTTAGTTGCTTTTTTTGGTGGACAATGAAACACCCCAAATTCACAGTCCCATAGCCAAGGAGGCATACTGGGTAACAAGTGACTATGGTTGGGTATTTTGTCCTTCTTTTTTGTGTTGCTCCATGTCTGCAAGATTTCACCTCTAGTCAACCTAGGCACTCTTGTGTCTGTAGACCATGTACTTGGATGCCTTAAGGTCCAACTCTGGGCTTGGTGACCCCTACATTACCACCAACCCTGCCTTTCCTCAACAAAGCATACATTACTTTTTTTTTTACTTCTTGTGGGTTCATACTTTACTTTAAAGGTTGCGGTTGGGTGTTCTTCATTCTCTTCTGTCTCTGGCAGTAGATGGGTCCTGAATAGGGGCGGACTGACCAATCGGACACTCGGGCATTGCCCTAGGGCCCCATGCCACTAGGGGTCCCATCAGGGTTGCCAGCCTCAGTAAAACCAGGGACAGTATGTAAAAATACGTTTTTATTTTTTTATAATCCCAAGATTATATCTGCCCCACCTCTCCAGTACCTTTTCAGTGTGTGTGTATTCTGTGTGTATGTATACTATGTATGGATGGGCATCCACTCCATAGGGCAAGGGGGGGGCAATTGACCCCCCTGGAAAACCTAGAAGGTGTTGAAGAGTGAACACCCCTCCGCGACTGAAGCAGTAACAGCGACGTGGTGACAGGCAGGTTAGAACAGGGAGAGAGAGGCGAGCTGCTGGCCGTGGTGTTGCAAGGGGGGGGGGGGCAGTGGGGTGGTCTGGTGCGGGGTGACACCACTGCACCTGACCAACCATCCCCTTCTCCGCGGTTTCAGGCTGTCTGAGCGGTCCTGGGCCGGATTTCGCACAGGCACAGCGAGCAGAGTGAAGCCGCCTCCCCCTACAGTGTTTATGTGTACACAGGGGGAGGGAACCTGCTGTGCCGCGCTGATCTGAGGTACTGAATGGGATGGGGGAGGGGGGGTCTGTCTGTGCTGAAGGGGGGGTTTGTGCTCAATGGGGGTCCATCGGTGCTGAAGGGGGGGTCTGTGCTGAATGGAGGGGGTCTGTGTGGAATGGGGGGGTCTGTGCTGAAGGGGGGTCCATCCGTGTTGAATGGAGGGGTCTGTGCTGAAGGGGGGGTATCTGTGCTGAATGGAGGGGTCTGTGCGGAATGGAGCGGTCTGTGCGGAAGGGGGGTTCATCTGTGCTGAAGGGGGGTCTGTGCTGAAGGGGTCCATTTGTGCTGAATGGAGGGGTCTGTGCTTAAGGGGGGTCCATCTGTGCTGAACGGGGTCTGTACATTGTCTAGGCTATATTTATATGGGCATGGAGTGAAGCTGAATTATCTCAAGAGCTATTTCACACTGCCAGCTGGCCATGTTATCGGTAAAGTGCCGCTAAAAAGCGTCGCTTTATCATTGTTTTAGCTGTGCTATTCGGCCACTATCGGGCGCTTTTAAAGCCCACTAGCGTTTTGAAGAAAGGGTTAAATGCGACTGTGTCGCCACTCCCGAAGCGCCCCTCCCTGAAAAAATTTCAGCGGGTGCCCATGTGTGTATGTATACCGTGTGTGTATATTGTGTGTATAATGTGTATGTATACTGTATGTGTGTGTGTGTATACTGTGTGACCCCATAATCTATTGCCTGAGGGCCCTATAATCTCCTATTGCCAGGGGGCCCCATGAGTTGTCAGTCCACCCCTGGTCCTAAATGCTGCAGAGAGTGGAGCAACATGACATGGTGATGTTCTTTGCAGTCTGCTCCTGTTAGTCCAGGGCAACCCAATGACATACCCTTGATGCTCTGGGCTCACAGGAAGTGGGCTAAATGATGCAGACTGTCATTCAAGATAGAAAAGGACTGCTACTGAGTAGTGAGTCTGCAAGGGACACCTCTGAAGTGGAGGTAAGTGTTGCAAGCCAGAGCTCCTGTTTTTGGTAGCTAGTAACTGAGATTTTTTTCCTCCTTAGGCCAGACTTGGGCTTCAATTTGAGATAGTTCCACCCATTTTTTTAATTTGCAGTCATTCTCGTGGACAACCTCACTGACTTTCTAAATGACAATAATTTTTTTATTTCTCTAAATACCTTTTTTCAATGTCTTCATGCCGCACTTCCGCCTTCGGCCACCTAGGCGATTACGCTGACTCCTGGGATATTGTCTTCTATCCCAGGAGTCCATGGGAAGTGCCTAATACTGAAATCTCGCGTGATCCCCAGACTGGAAATGATGCGAACGGGAGGAGTTAGGAGCCATTGCAGTGACATTACTGTGCATGCTCAAGGTTGGGAGGTGCATTCTGGGTAGCCAGCTACACCGAAACCCGGATATGAAGACAAGCAGACTTCATATGCCCACAACAGCTATGGACCTTGCTTTCCAAGATCAGGTTAGTTTATAATAATTTAATAATAAACAAAAAGGGCCACATTGCTGTCATACTGATGTTGCAGTGGAAGTAGTAACAATTGTGGGGGAGCTTTTAGAAAAAAAATGTACAGTAAAACCTTGGTTTGCAAGCTTAAAGGAGTTGTAAAGGTAAAAGTTTTTTTACCTTAATGCATCCTATGCATCTGACAGCACTGCCCCCCCCCCCCCCCCCCCCGAGCCCCCGTTTTACTTACCTCACCGTTCGAAAGTCCCGGGCGCGTGCTTGTCGTCCTGCTCGGTTCCCAGCCTGGCCGTTGATTGGCTAGGCTGGGCAGATTGATAGCAGCGCAGCCATTGGCTGGCGCTGCTGTCAATCACAGCGGATGACGCGGCGCGCCGGGGGGCGGGGCCGAGTGATACAGTCGGCGGCTATGGCCGCTGCTGTATCACGGGAGCGCGCTCGCAAAAGCTTTCCACCATGCGAGGGAGCTTGCATGAATGTGGAAAGCTTTTGCGAGGAGGAGCCGAGACAGCCGCCGAGGGACCCCAGAAGACACGGATCGGGGCCACTCTGTGCAAAACGATCTGCACAGTGGAGGTAAGTATAACATGCATGTTATTTAAAAAAAATAATAATTGTACCTTTAGTGTTCCTTTAATTCATTCCAGAAACATGCTGTTAATCCAAAGCACTTGTATATCAAAGCATTTTTTTTTTACAGGATATAAAAGAGAAGAGAGGCACCTCTAAGTGTAGCAATAAGTTGCTAAATGTTGTACCTTCATTACATGTAACCCTATTGCTACACTTAGAGGCTCCTCTCTTCTTTTGTATAATCAGTTGTGACATGACACTACTCTTATATCAAGACATCGCTTGTATATCAAGGCAAAATGTATTAAAACATTTTGCTTGTCTTGCAAAACGCTCTCAAACCAAGTTACTCTCAAACCAAGGTTTTACTGTATTTGGGGACTGGAACTCCACTTTAATAGTGTTTATAATAAATTTGTATTTTTAATTACTGTAAATAGAAATTTCATGTATTGGTACCATTCTCACCTGTAGGAACTTGAGGTCTGGCAGTCCTGGGGGCACTTTGGCGAGCTTGTTGTTGTCAAGGTGAAGTTCCCTTAGAATGGGCAGAGAGGACAAGCTTCCATTTTCCACCTGTCTGATGATGTTGTATCCCAGTCCTAGCCTAGGAGGATCCAAAGAACAAGACTGTTATTTACATGGTCAACATCTCAAGGACTTCAAAGAACTTATTTCAGCAGTAAGAAAGGGCAAATTCCAAGCCATTTTGGCACATGTGAAGGCACCAAAAGTTAACCAGTTAAGGACCTAGAACATTCCTGGTACGTCCTAAGGCATTCTTGGTACATCCTAGAGTCCTCTACTGCTCAGCCCATGCCTGTAGCAGCCTGAAAATTGCATTTTGTATTGCGAGACATTTGTTTCATTTAGTAAATTTTATCAAAGGGGTTGTAAAGGTTCGTTTTTTATTTTCTAAATAGGTTCCTTTAAGTTAGCGCATTGTTGGTCCACTTACCTTTTCCTTCCATTTCCCTTCTAAATGTTTTTTTTCTTTGTCTGAATTTCCCACTTCCTGTTCCTCCTCAGTAAGCTTTCCACCATCATCCGAGCTGCTCTGGCTGGGGGTTACTCAGGGTGCTTGCCCCACCTTCTCCTGGAGTTCGTGTCGGCTTTGACATCCGCTCCTCCAGCTTCCTCCGCCATGTGTCTTCCTCCAAATCGCTAGGCATCCAATAGGATCCCTAATGCTTTGACCAATCGGGAAACAGGTCTCACAGACCTGCCTCCTGATTGGTCGGGGAGGAACTTTAGTGTAATAATAGCAAAAATTCATTCGCTATGGCCACACAACTGGGTGGTCTCATGGCGGCAATGCTCTACGCTCCGACCTCACCCTTTTTTGAAGCCTATTAGAGTGTTGGTTTTAATCAGGTGCTTCAAAAAAACAACCCAGCCGCATTGGAATCCATGGTCCGGAACCACTGATATGTAGATCAGGGGGCTGTGTACATGGATAGGGGAGGCGGCGCCCATGTGCCCTCTATGGACGGGCCACAACTGATATGAAGTGAATATTAGCATATTATGGCATATGGTACCTCCCAAGCAAAAAGCCTGAGAAAAATTGCAACCCCTCCCTACTCTATCCAAAGCAAGAGAACCTTTTTTCTCGGAGGGGTATAACCGCAAACAGACTAAGCCTTGTTTTCCTCTTTACAGGGCACATGCCCAATGTTAGTTACGCCAATTAGACAACACCTTCAACTTTCTAAACAAATAGCCAGTTTGCTATCTTATAGACTTAAAGCGGAGCTCCGCCGTTTAAAAAATATTAAAAGCCAGCAGCTACAAATACAGCAGCTGCTGACTTTTAATATATGGTCCAGCGCCGTCTGCAGCAGAAGACGAGCGATCGCTCGTCTATCTGCTGCCCCCAACGCCATCCTCGGTGAGGGAACCAGGAAGTGAAGCGTTCCGGCTTCACTGCCCGATTCCCTACGGCGCATGCGTGAGTCGCCCAGCGCCGTTTTCACTGGTCCCCGCTGTGTTCTGGGAGCCGAGTGTTTCCCAGAACACAATGGGCGGGGGCGGGAAGTAACAAACTACCCACAGAATCCCCGCAGAGAGGACTCCCAGAAGTGGGTGCAAATATCTGTCTTAGACAGGTATCTGCACCCCCTCCCCCCTGAAAGGTGTCAAATGTGACACCGGAGGGGGGAGGGTTCCGATGAGCGGAAGTTCCACTTTAGGGTGGAGCTCCGCTTTAAGGGGGGCCGGACTGTGGCCATTGGAGCACAAAATGTCCAAGCATCAGTGGCAGTGAACAATCCTCCATCATCGGGAGAAGTTGTGCCCCATCATTGGTGTCCTGGGCCCCATTGTTGGTGTCCTTGGGAGGAACTATGCCCCTTCGTTGACATCATCGGTAGGAAATGTGCCCCATCGTTGGCTTTATTGGGAAATAGTACCCCAAGGGCCAGATAAAAGCATGCACAGGGCCACAGTTTGAAGACCACTGGACAAGACCAACAAGTATTTTCTGTACTTGCTAAAATTGTTCTAAACCTGAAATAGAAAACAAATGCAGCCACAACATCTGAAGACTGCTTTAGCTACAATATGTTTTGTTCTTGGGTTTAATTATCATTTAAACAAAGATCAGAAATAGAGAGTCAGCTGGAGGGGTAGCTATGATATCTGGATTTGGAGCGATATCGTAGAAGACTGTGATGCAGAAATTGAATTCATACTTGTAGCACAGTCATTAATTGAGAACAGATACTGTGGGAAGGAAACAAGGATGTGGTTATTGCTCATTTGTATATTGCTTTAGGAGTCATTTATCCAACACTCCGTACTTTAAGAGGTATTGTTTTCCTGTTTAAGGCAATCTGGACTCGTTAATGTAAAAATGAGCATTTTCCTTCCAAAAGGAGAGGTAAAAATAATTTGTTCATGACCTTTGTTTGTTGATTTCTATCATAGCCAATATTTTCCCAAGCTTAATTTCTCAGAATTCTGCTCATTGTATGAAAGCAGAAAGAAAAAGCCCCTTACAAAGAAGCTGTGTTAACTATTTAATAGTATTAGTATGTATAACTATGTATAATTTAATTGTAAAAGTACAATGTATAAGTTAATAGTATGTATAACATTTTATATATATATTTTTTAACCGTTTTATGTGTTTACTATAAGCACACACATATACAGTATACAATATTTGTCTCAGAAATAAACATTCAATATAGGGTCCGTCCTTGACATAGGATTCCCAGAGCACTATGAGTTTTAAAAAAAATCACAATACAAATTGTTTCTTTATAGGCACTTTTGTAAGGGAGTGTGGGGGAGGAAACATGACGCAATTAATTGTATGTGACCTGTAAACTTGAGCTTGAGCTTCTGAGCGCCACAATATAAATTCACAGGTGAAGAAGCAACATCTAGAGATGGTAAGTGTGCCTAAGCACACTGGGCACTCATACGCCTACAATAGACTAGACTATTTTCTGGAAAAAAAATCTGGCCTTGCAATTCTTATTTTTTATCAATACCATTGCAACAAGTTCCATTTTTAGCAGCCAAATGGCAACCCTAGCCTGCAGCCTCCTAGTTGTGTATTTGTATTATAAAGACATGTAAGGCTGCTGATGACTGGTCTTTACAGATTTGAAGTGGAAATGGATGATGTCACCACTGTTCTCCTTGCTGGATAGAAATCTGCACCTGAGGACCTGCAGTGCAAACATCTCCCTGCTTATGTTTTTTAATGTAAAGCTACCCCTTTAGGAGTCGCTGTCTTTTTGCGTCTTACCTCACATGCATAGCCAGGCAACAGGTACTTTTCAAAACTTAGACTTCAAGACTTTGTTTTATTTTAGTTTATTGGTGGATAAACTTGTATAGGGATGGCTTCAGCTAAGCCTAGCTGAGGCTAAAAGGGCTTTGGCTGCTTCTGGTCTCTCCCTATCGTAGGATGACCAGGCATCCCCAGTTTCAGGGGACAGTCCCCGGATTGAGGACACTGTCCCCGGACCAAGTCTGTCCCCGGTTTTGTCCCCGGATTGGATTTGAACAGGGGCAGGGGCAATTTCAAAGACAGTCAGTGCAAAAAAATTACACCCCCGCTCTGCCGCTAGCTTAGGGTGTATTTTTTCCATTATCTGTGCCCCTTTCTGATGACCGTGTGCTGGTCGAAGCGGAGGGAATTTTTCTTCCGCTCCGCTCGCATGTTCTTCTGCCTTGGCTCAAGTTCCGGCCAACCGCCTGCCTGCTTATCTCCTTGGCTTTTCTTTGTAATCTTCCTCTGCTCCCCACCGAGTAGTAGCCGGGGACCGGAGAGTAAGACTTGACAGGCTGTGAGGTGCAGCAGCAGAGGCGAGGGGGATTGAGTCGCTTATTGCCGCCATTACCAGTAAAAAAAAAATATGTCCCCGGTTTTCATTTTAAAAATCTGGTCACCTTACCCTATCGCTCCTTCCTTCTGCTCAGGGGGTCCCTTCCAGGCACCTGGGCTCTGCTCCCCACATGGCCAGGCTCCAGAATATCCATGGCCTGTCTCTCTACCCTATGGGCCGTCCCCACCCAGGGACTGGGGGAGACCCCATAAACATGCAGGCCTCATCTCTGCTCCTCTGCCTTCTAATCACTACAACCCTCGAGCAGTTCCAGAAGCCAGGGAGAGGCAACAGAGACCCACCCCCTGGAGCTCTGCCAACTAACTCTAAACAAATGAACCCTAGCTCCCCTGCCCAGAGAGGAGCCCTACCAAATCTCCCCCACACTGCACATTATTTTGTGGATATGTGCTACTTCCACATCTACTACTCCTTGATCATTACCCACCAGACATCATAAGGGCAACTCAAAAATGAGGCAGTAAAGCCCTGCTCCTGTACAAAGATTGCTGCTTTGACATTGTTACAAAATGCAAAACAAGCATGGTAAGTCATATAATAGGGATATGTTTAACTGCACGCAAAATCCTGTTAGTGAAACCTTTAATTCATGGCAAAGAATTCCCTCAGCACAATGGGATATCTAAAGAGATAACAAAACAGTAGAGTAGGTATCTCCTTTAAAGCCAGCCCTGACTGGTAAAAATCAAAGAAATGGAGACAGACCATGTGGGATTGGAACCATTACAGTGAAAGTGCTAATAAGACCTGCCTCTTATATCTACCCCACTGTATGTTGGATTTGAATCATAGCACTACTTTATTTAGACTGACATAGTGCTATCCAATGGTACGCTCTCTGGATCAGAATAGGCCTTTTGAGGCATGGAGGACACAATGGAGCATTTCCAGGTCTGCCACATGAAAATTGTATTTGCCTAGAAGCAGGGCATTTTTTTCAGCAGGAATGTGGGGGAATGCAATTCCGGAACCTCCAGCACTAAATGTATGTAATGGCAAAGGATGGTGGGATGTGCTGGAGGCTTTTATTGATGCTGGCTGTTGGGGATTTTTTTGTCCCTGGGGGAGATGTATTGTTGCAGGGTGGGTCTAATAGATCTCTGGGGGTTCAATTGTTGCTAGGGAGAAATATATTGTGGAGGGAGGGGTCCACTGATGCTGTCTGCTAGCAGATATATTGTTGTTGGGGGGTCCATTGTTACTGAGGGGGAGGATCTATTGTTTTAGGGATCTATTGTTGCTGAGGGAGATCTATTGTTGCTGAGGGAGATCTATTGTTGCTGGGGGGAGATCTATTGTTGCTGAGGGAGATCTATTGTTGCTGGGGGGATCTATTTTACTGTTTGTCTTGTTCTCATTAACAAATTCCAACAAATTACTTAGCACCAGAAAATAATACTTGGTTCTCTAAAAAGGGAGGTGGGTAGAGGGGTGGAACAAGGGTAAGGTACTGGGAGCTGGATAGGGAGCGGAGACGAGGGGATGACTAGGAACGGGGGGAGTACCTGCTCTGTCTACAAGTAATTTTCCCTTTTTTAGAGAAATATTAATGCATTATATACACAGATACAGTATGATTTTCCCGAAATAGTCAGGCTTCCATTCTTGCTCTTATTCTAAACTTCCAAGACTGTTTGTGTTCTTACCTGTATAAATTAGGTAATGTACTAAGATCTCCCATTTCAACAGCCTGAATTCTGTTGTGGTCCAGGTGGAGCTCGTTTAGAGAAGCTGGAAGACCTGCCATTAGAAACACAAACATCAAACATATCAAATAAAAATAACATTTTAAAAATCTAATTTCTTCATAAATTTAGGCCAAAATGTATTCTGCTGACATAGGGGCAGATTCACAAACAATTGCATGCTGCTGTAACTTACTGTTCCCAGGTTCGAATCCACAAAGAATTTGCGTCGTAAGTTACGGCGGAGTAGTGTATCTCTCGCGCCGTAATGGCGCGCAATTCAAATGCGGCGAGTAGGGGGCGTGTTTCATTTAAATGAAGCGCTTCCCCGCGCCGAACGAACTGCGCATGCGCCGTCCCTAAATTTCCCGCCGTGCATTGCGCTAAATGACGTCGCAAGGACGTCATTGTTTTGACGTGGACGTAAATTACGTCCAGCCCGATTCACGGACGACTTACGCAAACAAAATAACATTTTCAAAATTATACACGGGAACGACGGCCATACTTAACATTGAGTACGCCACCATATAGCAGCTTTAACTATACGCCGGAAAAAGCCGACTAGAGACGACGTAAAAGAATGCGACGGCCGCTCGTACGTTCGTGGATCGTCGGAAATAGCTAATTTGCATACTCGATGCGGATAACGACGGGAACGCCACCCAGCGGACGCCGAAGAATTGCATCTAAGACCCGAAGGCGTACGAAGACTTACGCCTGTCGGATCTAACCCAGATGCCGTCGTATCTTGTTTTGAGGATTCAAACCAAAGATACGACGCAGGAAATTTGAAAGTACGCCGGCGTACCAGTAGATACGCCGGCGTACTCTTTTACGCAAGCTATCCCCCTTCAGTCTATTATGAATTCTGCTGCTAGACTAATACACCACACTAACCGATCCGTGACTGCTGCTCCTCTCTGCCAATCCCTTCACCGGCTTCCCCTACCCTGCAGTATAATATTTAAGATACTAACCACAACATACAAAGGCCATTCACAACATTGCCCCCAGCTACATCACCAGCCTCATCTGCATATATCGCCCAAATTGTCCCCTCCGCTCCTCCCAGGACCTCCTGCTCTCTAGCTCCTTAATTACCACCTCCCACGCTCACCTACAGAACTTCACTAGAGCCTCTCCCATCCTCTGGAACTCCCTGCCCGGTATGTCCGATCAGTCCCTACCCTGTCCACCTTTAGGAGATCCCTGAAAACTCATTTATTCAGGGAAGCCTATCCCACACCCACCTAAGAACTGTCTCTGAGTCACCCCCATCAAATCATTCTTCACAGCTATTACCCTTTGTACCACAAACCCTCCCTTTAGAATGTAAGCTCTATGAGCAGGGCCCTTCTGTACCTTCTGTATTGTACTGTAAATGTGCTATCCTCCTCTACATTGTAAAGCGCTGGGTAAATTGTTGGCGCTATATAAATCGTGAATCCCAGGCAGATATTCGATTAAATTAAGTAAATTATTGCAGCTCTATAATCATTAATAGATCATTAATTTTTTTTTTTTAAATGCAAGCAGTGGGAGTGCCGAATATGACCCAGACCCAGTATTAGCCTCTTGCAGTCCCTGTACAGCAGGGCTGGATTGTGAAAGGAAGAAGCAGCATCAGCTGCCAATCAGTTAATGTATAATGTGTTCACCACTGTGCTGCTTCTCCTTTCATTAACCAGTCATAGGTTGGTGGTGGGTCCACTAGGACCACCTGGTTTCAGAGAAATTAGTTTGAATGATGCTGACTTTCTTTTTTAATGGGCTGTTCATTTGTATCTTGCCATTTTTGTACTGCAGTTCTGCTCTAATGTGATATTTATTATATACTCTTAGATTCTATCCTTATGATATCCATTGGGAGATTGTTAGATTACCACTAGGAGCAATGCAAACTCAATTTGCTTATACCAGGAGATAAAGGAGGTGGTCGGTATCGAACACAAATGTTCAACTAAATCCCAGCTGAACTATTTTGGGATTTTTAAACACGTGATGACATGGTAACATGTGGACAGCTGATGTTTCATTCTCCTGGTAAAGAACAGAGCCTCTTCGCTGTCATGAGCTTCACAAAATCAATGAGCTTCACTTCCAGCTTGTATCAATAATGGGGAATGTTCTAAAAGCATGCATACATTGAAGGCAAGGCGAAACGTTATTGGTACAAGCTGTTACCATTTCTCTACTCCAGACATTTCCTACTGTTGTAACACCACTACTGTATATGAATCTCATTGGCTTTGGCTGTAAATATATATAAAAAAAACACCAATTTTAAACGACAAGCAATGCACTGGAATGGAACTGCTTTTGTAAAATATGAAGCTCAGGACACAATTCATAAAAAGGGGACACCCAGTGTTGGATTTATTGTACATTGGAACCCGGGTTGCTTTCATTGTGCCTCTCTGCCTACGTACTTTTTCCTTTGTGCTAAGTACCATTATAATGGCATTGTCTAATGCATCCTTTCTCAACTAGGGTTCTGTACAACCATAGGGTCCCTCCAGAAGTTGCTTGGGGATCCTTGAACATTGAGTAATCTCCATTTCCCAGATAATTGACCCCTGACACCAGTGACTTTTTGGCTATCTGTAAAGAGGACCTTCTTTGCACTGACCACACATTCTTTCCACTAACCACCAGTGCAGGGCCATCTTTTCGCACCCTGGGAAGTTGCCCGGGGGCCCCACTTGCCTGGGGGGCTAATAGAAGGGGCGCCGAAGCTGTGGCACGCCGCCCACTCAACTGCACTGGTTGCTAGAATCGCCGGCTGCCAGGCACCTAGCAACCAGTGACGTCAGAGGCCACCCCAGCATTCAGAGCTCACCCCAGCATTCAGAGCGCACCGCAGCCGCCCCAGCATTCAGAGCGCGCTGCCTCCGTTGCTGGAAAACTAGCACCACCCACCTCTGCCATCTTCAGACTTAGCATGGCTCAGAGGGAGGGGAGCGAGCAGACAGCAGAGCACTTCTGAGAAGAGCTGCCTGACTGAGCTGAGCCTGTCCTGAGCCTGCCTTGCTGTGAGTGACTGCACTGCACCTGACCTGACCCTCGGCCTCACCCTGAAAGTAATTTGCTGTGCCATTCAAACACAGCAACTTTGCCTCTTAAACACATCCACTGTGCCATTCAAACGCAGCCACTATGCCATTCAAATGCAGCAATTGAGCGTGATTGTGTAGACAGGGCCCCAGTGCACTGTATTGCCTGGGGGCCTATAATGCTCTTAAGATGGCACTGCACCCCTTTACCTAATGACCATTAATTTCTGATCATCAGTCTAATGGGCCTCTTTACTAACCATCAATTTAATGGAACATTCTTCCTACTGATTAAAAATGTAAGCATATTTCCCAGACACTACAAGTGTAATGGGGCCCTTCACCCAATGACCACCGTATTAAGATGGGCCCTTCCCCCACTAACCACCAATCTAAGGAGGCTCTTTCCTAATCTGCAATGTAACAGCACCATCTTTCCACTGACTTCCAACGTAAGGAACATTCTTTGCACTGACCACCAGTGCAATAGGGCCCTTCACTCAATGACCACCAATTTAGAAGGGTCCTTCTCCCACTGGCCATTAATCTGATGGGCCTCCTCACTAATCATCAATTTAACAGGACATCCTTACCAGTGACCACCAGTGTAATGAAGCCCTTCACCCAAAGACCATTATAATAGAAGGGTCCTTCTATCACTGACCACAAATCTAAGGAGGCTCTTCACTAATCATCAATGTAACGACACCATCTTTCCATTGACTGCCAAAGTAAGGAACATTCTTTGCACTGACCACCAGTGTAATGGGGCTACTCACCCAATGACAATCAGTTTAGGAGGGTCCTTTTCCTACGGACCACCACTCACTGGATCACTCTCCTTACTAACCATCAATTTAACGGGACATTCTTCCCACTGACTACAAATTTAAGGATTCTTTCCAGTGACCATCAGTGTAATCGGGCCCTTCATCCAATGACCACCATATTATTAGGATGGTCTTTCTTCAACAGACCACCAACCTAAAAAGGCTCCTCACTGAGTGACTATCAATGTAATGGCACCATCTTTCCACTCACTGCCAACGTAAGGAGCATTCTTTGCACTGACCACCAGTGTAATGGGGCCACTCACCCAATGACAATCAGTTTAGGAGGGTCCTTTTCCTACAGACCACCACTCACTGGATCACTCTCCCCACTAACCATCAACGACCACCACTTTAGGAGGGTTATTCTCCCACTGACCAATCTAAGGAAGCTTCCTTAGATTACGTTGATGGCCAGTGAGAAGTTTCTTAATTTCCCAATATAATGAGCATTCTTCCCTCTAACCACCAGTGTAATGAGACCCTTTACACAAAGACCACCAATTTAAGAGAACTTTTAACCGCTTGGCGACCAGCGCACAATGATATACGTTGACACAATGGCACGGGCCACTACTACAGCTAAAAAGTTAAGGACCCTGGTGCAAATTTTACCCTTCGATCATCTTCCCCTTTTCTACTATTCCCCTTTGCGCTTTTCTGCCCCACCTCGGTAGTAACCTGGAAAAAGTGGTTAAAAACGTACAGCTCTGCACACTGTCAAACAGAGGTCCTAAAAAAAATGTCCTATTCACTCTCTGATTTTGTTAGGGCCTGAGTTGATGGGCTTTGTGGTTGTGTCAGTGGCGTCACTATGAGCTCATTCAAAACTCATTGACAGGCGCATCTGACCTGCAGTTGACCACCTTCAGCCTTAGACCTATGTCAAGCAAGTTTTGCATTTCTAAAGATTTGTACTTGAAGGCAAACTCCTTCAAATGAACAAAAGCCTACGGTCACTTAATTAATGTAATCTGCCAAGTGCGTTGGACTCCAGAGCAACATACTCAGAGGCCCTGGGAACATTTAGACTTGCATATGTAGTCAGATAAAGGAAAAATTCAAGTTTAATCGCTCTGTCGAGACAACTCCCACATAACAAGGCTTCTCTCAATGGCCACCAAACAGTAGCTTAAACCCTGGTTCACACTGATGCTACTTTGAAATCGTGCTACTTTACTTGAAGTAGCGCGATTTCAAAGTAGCAAGGTCAGCGCGATTTCAGGTGCTACTTGATAGACATTTGTGTGGCTTCATACACAGATGTCTATAGAAATCGCACCTGAAATCGACAAAAGTAGTGCAGGAACTACTTTTGCAAATCGGTGCGGCGCCGCAAAATCGGTGTCGCACCGATTGGAACAGTGCCATTGCCGCTAATAGGCTGCGACTTGTCATGCGATTTGATCTCTCAAATCGCATGACAAATCGCTCCAATGTGAAAGCAGAGTCAGACCAAAACCAGGTATTATGCCGCGTACACACGACTGTTTTTCATGTCATGGAAAAAAAACAAAGTTTTTCTCGACGTGATTCTTGTCAAGCCTGCCTTGCATACACACGATCGTGAAAAGAAAATGCTCGAGCAAAGCGCGGTGACGTACAACATGTACGACGGCACTATAAAGGGGAAGTTACATTCGAATGGCACCACCCTTTGGGCTGATTATGCAAATTTCCCTTCTCATAACTTGCTTCTGAGCATGCACGTTTTTTCTTTTTCCCCTGTCGTTAAAGCTTACACACGACCGTTTTTCATGACAAGAAAAACGACGACGTGAAAACGACGAGAAAAAATAGAGCAGGTTCTAAGGGCCAGATTCACAAATGAGATACGACGGCGTTTCTCCTGATACGCCGTCGTATCTCTGTTTCTATCTATGCGACTGATTCATAGAATCAGTTACGCATAGATATCCCTAAGATCCGACAGGTGTAATTGTTTTACACTGTCGGATCTTAGGATGCAGTACCGCGGCCGCCGCTGGGGGGAGTTCGCGTCGTAAACCAGCGTCGGGTATGCAAATTAGGAATTATGGCGGATCCACGACGGTTTTTCGCGTTCGCTACGTCGCCGCTAGTCTAGTTTCCCGTCGCAAAGTTAGCCTTTTTTTTTGGTGCCCTAACTTTAGTCAGCAAGTGTATTGCTGTCTAAAGTATGGTCGTTGTTCCCGCGTCGAAATTCAAAATTTAACGTCGTTTGCGTAAGCCGTCCGGGAATACGGAAGTACGCTACGCGCGTCGCCGTTCAAAAAAATTACGTCACGGCGCGCAAAGCACGGCGGGAGTTAGGAAACGGAACATGCGCAGTAGGTCCGGCGCGGGAGCGCACCTAATTTAAATGGCACACGCCCATTTGAATTGGCCCGCCTTGCGCCGGAGGCCGCGGGCGTAGTTTTCATCGCAAGTGCTTGGTGAATCAGGCACTTGCGATGAAAAATTGCGGCGGTGTAACGTATCTAGGATACGTTACGCCGCCACGATTCTACGTGAATCTGGCCCAAAATTTTTAATGGCCAAAAATGCTCTCTAGCCTACACACGTTTTTAATGACCAAAAAAACGGTCGTGTGTACGCGGCATCAGAGTCCAAGATCATTTTAATTGGTGATAAAAAATAGCAATTTTAGAGTCAACACCACTCTTCCTTCATCAGGGTTCTACACAGAACAGAACTTAGATGGACTCAAATAAATAGTAACTTCATAGACCTATATTACAACCAGTACCAAACTCTCCACATATAGTAACAACCTACTGTGTCAGTAAACCCACACCATAAAAAAACTATCAATAAACATGCTGTTCATACTCACTCAGTCACTCTGAGATTCCTTTTCTGTATTCTGCAAATAAACCTGGTTGATCCTGCTGTTCTCTATCTCCCCCTTCTGCCCATGTCCCCAAATTCAGCTAGGGATTTTGCAGCTGTAGTGGCAACTCTGCACATGTGCAGTTTTCAGTGAGTATCTATGCTGAGAATTTCCTCCCTATCACATCTGAGCACCCCATGTTACTATAGAGTCACATATGTGGGCGTATACACAATGACAGCCCACTCCCTCCCTTCTCCCCCCTGCTTACTAACCAGCTAAACTCAATCAGGGCGGGATTCTAAGACACAGGTTAGAGGGGCATGACACAGGCAGAAATCCACCCACACCATGTTATTGCCAAAAATGAATAAAGATTTGATTTCAGACATATATTTGTATGTCAATTTAACCACTTGCTGACCAGCGCACGACTATATACGTCGGCACAATGGCTCGGCTGGGCAGATGGACGTATCTGTACGTCCCCTTTAAGAACCGGCATTGTTGGCGCACGCGCCTGCCGCAAGCTCCGTGAGCCCGACCGCGGGTCCCGCGGATTTGATGTCCGCGGGGATAGCTGCGATTGTCTCACGGAGGGGAAGAACGGGGAAATGTTGATGTAAACAAGCATTTCCCCATTCTTCCTAGTGACAGGACACTGATCACAGCTCCCTGTAATCGGGAGCGGTGAGCAGTGTCATGTCACACACAGCCCATCCCCCCCAACAGTTAGAAGCACTCCCTAGGACACCCTTAACCCCTTCAGCGCTCCCTAGTGGTTAACCCCTTTACTGCCAGTGTTATTTTTACAGTAAGCAGTGCATTTTTATAGCACTGATCGCTGTATCAATGAAAATGGTCCCAAAAAGTGGCCTGGTCTTTGGGCCAACTAAATGGTCCGGGGCTTAAGTGGTTAAAACAGTTTATTGATATTAATTATTTATTTTTACTCTGTATTCCGAAGGCTGTTTCCCTGCAGACAGACTGGGAAAGATCTGGGTCATATGCCAACTGTATATTGATTAGGAAAAACGTACTTAGATTTTTTCTTTGTTGTTAAAATAATTACAGTGCCATCATCCATATACAGAAATAGAAGGGACAATGTAAACTAAATAGTGTGGCCCAGATTCACGTAGGGTGGCGTAACTTTAAGCGGGCGTAGCGTATCGTATTTACAATACGCTGCCGCAACTTAGAGAGGCAAGTGCAGTATTCACAAAGCACTTGCGTCCTAAGTTACGGCGGCGTAGCGTAAATGTGCCGGCTTAAGCGCGCCTAAATCAAATGAGGAAGAGGTGGGCGTGTTTTATGTAAACTAATCATGACCCCATGTAAATTACGCTTTTTACGAACGGAGCATGCGCGCGCATGCTCAGCATCACGTCGAATACGTAAATTGCGCCCGCTCAATGCTTAGTCGACGTGAACGTAACCTACGCCCAGCCCCATTCACGGACGACTTGCGCAAACGACGTAAAATACGACGCTGTTCGTACGTTTCCGACATCCATACCTAACATGACTTACCCCTGCTTTATGAGGGGTAACTTTACGCCGGCGTATGTCTTACGTAAACTACCTATCTTGATACGCCGGGCGCACGTACGTTCGTGAATCGGCGTATCTAGCTAATTTGCATATTCTACGCGGAAATCTACGGAAGCGCCACCTAGCGGCCAGCGTAAATATGCACCCTAAGATACGACGGCGTAGGAGACTTACGCCACTCGTATCTAGGCAACTGTGAGGCGCATCTGATTCTATGAATCAGACGCGGAGTTGCGACGGCCCGCATTCGGAGTTACGATGGCGTATCTGGAGATACGCCGTCGTAACTCCTTTGAGAATCTGGGCCTGTGTGTTTCGTTTTTAGTGTTTAGTTGCACGGCAACAGTTGCTGAGCAGCAATGGATGCACAGGGAGCTCCATAGTGTTGGTCACCAGGTCCTTGTCAGCCACGGGAGGTCTTTTGTTAGCACCTCCCACCAGACGTGTTCTCCAAATTTCTAGGTTTAACCAAGGCAACTAGTTTACTAAAGTGCACGACCATGCAAAATCCAGAGCTGCTCCCGTCTAGAGTAGGGGGCTGCATCTATTGCGTTGCTACACCATTAAAGGTAACTGAATCGGTGATATTTTTAAATACGCCATAAGCAGGAACACGTGGTCAGTGTAGGAGTACGGGCTTCAACCTCTCTCACAATGTAAATCGAAAATATTGTTTTTGGCTGAAGAGCAGTAAAGTCAACAGAGCGGTCTCTGCTTCCTTCCTGCTGCTCTTTACACTGCCAATTATGGCTGCAGCTATAAGTTCACAGGCCTCAGTGACCTTACAACCGCAGCTCAATCATGTAGACGGAGGATGAGGTAGTGCCATGGATACCGACCTCAAATGCCAGCTCTGCTGTAAAATCGAAATGTTCACCTAAAGTAAGGTGACCAGATTTTTTTTAATGAAATCCGGGGACATTTTTTTTATTTTTATTTTTTTTACTATTAATGGCGGCAATCAGCAACTCTCTGCTCATCGCCGCCGTCACCCGCCTCACAGCCTGTCAAGTCTCACTCTCCGGGCCCCGGCTACTACTGGGTGGGGAGTGGAGGAGGATCACTCTGCCAGGGAAGGCAAGGAGATAAACAGGCAGGAGGCTGGCCGGGACTAGAGCCAAGGCAGAAGAACATGCCAGCGAAGCTGAATGGGCATGCACCCGCCCCGACCAGTACATGATCATCAGAAAGGGGCACAGATAATGGAAAAAAATACACCCCCCTAAGCTAGTAGGAGTGGAGGTGTGTAATTCTGATTTTTTTTTTTTTATTCTGCACTGACTGTCTTTGAAATTGCCCCAGCCCCTGTTCAAATGCAATCTGGGGACAAAACCGGGGACAGTCTCCTCAATCATGGGACTGTCCCTGGAAACCGGGGATGTCTGTCCACCCTAACGTAAAGCGATATTAAAGCCTTGTTTTTTTTTTTTTTCTTTAACCCCCCTGGCGGTATTCCCAAGTCTGACTCGGGGGTTACATTTTTTTGCATTGTGCCTTTACATCCACTTTAATGTTTGGTGAAGGATGAAATCGGTTACATAGACCACCAGAGCCGCTCTAAAAAAAAAAAAATAAAAAAAAATAAAATAAAAAAAATCTGCCTCCATAAATTACTTTAGTCAGTTTCTTCCCCTCAAAACTTCCACTGGTGTACCTTTTAGTGTATGAAACTATGAGAGGTCAGCTGGGCTGACACAATGAATTCTGATGGGTACAGCCATCCGCGTAATTGTCAGTTAAAGCGACGCAGTAGCGAATCGCAAAAACTGGCCGGGTCCTTTAGCTGCCTAAAGGTCCGGGTCTTAAGTGGTTAAAAAAAAAAGAGGGTTTACAATCACTTTAACGCATGGAATGCATTCAGATAAAAAACCTTCTGACTTTAGAACCACTTTAAAACCCCCAAACAATTATATTTTCTCTAAGCAGAGACCCTGTAAAATAAAATGGTGGTAGTTTTTTTTTATGCCGTACAACATTTGCTCAAATGTTTATTACATACACACTATACTTTCAGGAAAATAATACAGTACATTAAAATGAATGTTAGTGCACACAAACACAGTTTTTAAAAAATATAAAAATTGGGCTTCATCAAATAAATGGATGACAAACATGTCAAGCCATTAAAATTATGAATTTTAATAGTTTAGTAAAAGTGATCCGGGCAGCTGTAGAGCCACCTGATCACTTTTGTTATGGCCGTCTCCAGCTGAAAGAAAACCGCCTATAGATGGTAAATGGTTAAAGTGTTTATGTAGCCAAAACTTTTTTTCGTTCTTGGATAAAGTTGGGAAGGGAACCCCTGCCAGGTTATTTTGTTGCCATCTGTGTACCATTGGGGACATTTTCCTTCACTTGCTGTCCCAAAGATGCTAAAGAGAAAATCATCCACTTTTAGACACAACAGGTGCCCCTATTGGTCGAGTTCCCCATACCTCTTGTTTTGGGGAGCGCTCACTTCCTGTCTCAGTGGCAATGGTACCAACATAATTGGGGTGGGGGAGGGGTAGAACATCCCAATAGGCACACAGACAGCAGAAAAACTTGGCAAAAGGTTTTTAACATCCCCATTCTATACACAATAAGTTAATGGTTTTGTATAGAGATACTGTAGGTAGAACATTTTCACCAGTCATCCTCCACCCATAACCAACACAAATATATTTAATTATTTTCTGGTTCGAGGGAATATCAATGAAGGCCTCTTGAGCCCCTTAGGGAAAGAGAGCCTTGACTGATGGGGGCAGGTGCAGGATAAGGTGGCTCCAATGATTGGTTACTAGGGGGAATGGGCTGGGCCTGAGCTCTGTAAAAGTATTGCCCCAGGGAATTCTGGGTCTTTCAAAAAACGTGGTTGGAAGAGCTGCTCACCCTCCCACCTCCCTTTTTGCTATGGTATGTGGTTTCTTGACCTTGCCAGCATAAAATGGCTGTAATGGGCTATGCCCTTGATGGAAATCAGAAGTAGGAGGCCTGTCCAGCACTTATGGTAAGGACAGGCCCCCCCTTTGGAATTGTGTGCTCACAGTCCAACTGTGACTGGCACTGGTTGAAAAGTGTTTTACATGTGAGGCCCCGTACACACGTCCGAGGAACTCGACGTGCCAAACACATCGAGTTCCTCGTCGAGTTCAGTGTTGAAGCCGCCGAGGATCTCGGCGGGCCGACTTTTCCCATTGACTAACGAGAAAATACATGTTCTCTTTTCGGCCCGACGAGTTCCTCGACGGGTTCCTCGCTGAAAAGTGTACACACGACCGGTTTTCTCGGCAGAATCCGGCTCCGACCGAGTTTCTCGCTGAATTCTGTCGAGAAACTCTGTCGTGTGTATGGGGCCTTATGTTTGGATTCAATAAAGCTGTGGTCTTGCCCTTTCCAACCTAATGGTTGTAAGTGTGTTTTATTTAATGGCGTGAGGGGGCAAGGGGGAAGGTTTTTTCTATACATCTATGTTACAGTTAATTGTACCTGGGCTCATTGCGCCTTAGTAGTCATGTATTTTTTTAAGGTTACCTTTAGGAATGCCACTCAGTTTGGCTTCGGAGATGCGTAGGTAGTTGAGTTTTAGGCCGTTGAATGCTCCAGCATCAATGCCTCCATTTTCAAGAGGGTTCCCTCCCAATTCTAAAAGGAAATGAACAAACCAAAGTTATATGATCATTTTGGCCGATCATCATTTTTCACTTTCAATATATTTTTACTGAAAATTTTAAAATACAAAACATGGCGTACAGGCCGATCTTTATTTTTTTGTTTTCCATTCCCTTCAGTAAATACCGTATATACTCGAGTATAAGCCGAGTTTTTCAGCCTTTTTCTTTTAGGGCTGAAAATACCCCTCTCGGCTTATACTCGTGTCAGTGTACCTTCAGATACCTCCTCATCCAACACAGAGGCGTGGCTACCGCAGTCACAGCTGGAAGTGACTAGCTTGGCTCGTGTTCCAGCCTAAAGTACCGGCGTTATACAATTGTAGCGCAGCGGTTTTTACTCTGAAAGCTCGGAGAGTAAGCAGCATGTTTCTATTTGCCTATCTGTCTCCCTCTGGGCTCTCTGAGATCTGGAGCCATATCCACTGTATTGCGGCAACAGTTTGGCAGATTTGGTAGTGATCTCCTTCACCTGTAGCCTGGACATGGTGGGAGTGGCTGACAAGTGGTGGAGTGCGGGAGTGTTCTTCCATCCCCTCCCTTTGAGCCTTCCAAGTCTTCTGAGAATCTGAGCTCTTCCCGCTGGTGAGCGGTGTCATTGACAGACTTGATTTACCTGGCAGATTCGGCAGTGATCTTCCCCACGCTGAACCTCGATGGTAGCGGCGGCTGATTAATAAAGCAGTGGAGCGTGTGAGTTTTTCCTGTCTTGTCTTTCCTGTCTCCTACTGAGTTTGCACTGGATGAACTTCTAATTGCTCCTGCAAATCTTGAAAGTGAAGCTATAACTGCCTGTGTGATCACCCCTGCAATGACCCTTGCAATCCTGGCAATCCCTGCAGCTATCTCTCCGTGACCTGTGACCTGATGTAATATTTGTAATTTCAGTGTATCTACACTTTTGTCATCTCTGCACCCCTGCAACCTTCGCAACCCCTGCAACCACCCTTTGCAACTACCTTTTTGATATTTAGAGATGACTAGAGAGGTGGGGTGACCCTCCAGCAGTGTTGCCAACCGTCCGTATTTTTACGGACAGTTCGTAAAAATGGGCACTTTTCCCACCGTTCGTAAATGTCCGTGGTTGCAGAAATGTGCCAGTAAAAATAGCCGAGATCCGTTCGGCTTGGAACTGCGCATGGAGATTGGAGGCAGGGGGTGATTGGAGGCAGGGGGTGATGGTGGCTGCGGTGCCATTGCAGAGGGGGGTGGAGGCAGGGGGAGATTGGAGGCAGGGGGTGTTAGTGGCAGGGGGTGATTGGAGGCAGGGGGTGTTGGTGGCACCGTAGCGGGGGATAGTGGCACCGCAGAGGGTGGTGGATGGAGACAGGGGTTGTTGGTGGCGCCGCAGAGGGGGATGGAGGCAGGGGACGATGGAGGCAGGGGGCCTGGGCGAGATTGGAGGCAGGGGGAGATTAGAGGCAGGGGGAGATTGTGGCACCGCAGAGGAGGGTGAAGGCAGGGGGTGTTGGTGACAGAGGGGGATGGAGCCAGGGGGTGATGTGACTAAATAATTTGCCCTTATTATATCGAAAATAACAAAAATATGTTTTTTTGCCTTAATATTTAAATCACATTGCTATTTACCTAGCGTACTTGTTTGTAGCCTAAATACTGAAATTTGCACCTAGAAATGTAATTTAGTAACTTTTGTGAAATGCCGGTAAAAACGTGGCTGCGCCAGTAAATTTCGGATGTCGTGCCAGTAAATTTCAATCTGTTAAGGTTGGCAACACTGCCCTCCAGCCCCCCCCCAGCGGTGTGATTTGCGAGCTTCCCTTGTCCTCCCTTCTCCCTCTTGAGCCCACAGTGAGGATGCAGATGAGCATTGTTGACCCTCTTTTCCGCTTACAGTGGCTGTTGCATTCTCACCCTAGGCTTATACTTGAGTCAATATGTTTTCCCATTTTTTTGTGGTAAAATTCGATGCTTCGGCTTATATTCGGGTCGGCTTATACTCAAGTATATACGGTACGTCTCATGTGTTTGAGGGTATTAGAATTACTACAGAACCTTGATTAACCAGCAACTTCTGACATTGTTAGCCAGGGCAGAGGCATAATGTACTTCTATAATAGGGTCAAGAAGCTCAAAACACTGAAAATAGTACCGCTTAGACATGTGCGATTCGTTACAAATCTAAATTCTGATGACATTTTTGCTATTTGGAGATTCAGTGTATCCCAAAATTCCAAATCACAGTAGTAACGAAAAAGCCAAAATAAATGATAACGAAATGAAATATTGGAAGTCAAATTCCTTTTTGAATATTTTGTTTTGTAATTTCGGATTTGTTGAAATTCATTACTATTGAATTGGAATTCAAAATGGAAACATATTGCAATAGAAACAGTAAGGTATAAAAGTGAAATAAGATGATGATTCCGACTTAGGCGGCTTTATAGAATAGAACAATAATAATATAGAACAATATCTCTATATTGGAGGAAGAAAAATGCTGACTATGACCCTAATGCCCCCCGTACACACGACCGTTTTTCAGGTCGTAAAAAATTAAGTTTTTAATGGTCTAGAAAAAACAATGTTTTTTTCAACACGATCATTAAAACGGCCTTGCCTACACACGATCGTGAAAAAAAATGCTCTAGCAAAGCGGGGTGACGTACAACACGTACGACGGCACTATAAAGGGGAAGTTCCATGTCGATGGCGCCACCCTTGGGGCTGCTTTTGCTGATTTTGTGTTAGTAAAAGTTTGGTGAGAGACGATTCGCGCTTTTCAGTCTGTTACAGCGTGATGAATGTGCTATCTCCATTACGAACGCTAGTTTTACCAGAACGAGCGCTCCCGTCTCATAACTTGCTTCTGAGTATGTGCGGTTTTTGCACGTCGTTAAAGCCCACACACAACCATTTTTTACAACGTTATAAACAACAACGTTAAAAACGTCGTGAAAAATTAGAGCATGTTCGATGTTTTTTAATGGAAATTTTTTACATTGTGAAAAATGCTCTACAGCCCACACACAATCGTTTTTAATGACATAAAAAAAACGTAATTTTTTACAACCCGAAAAACGATCGTGTGTACGCGGCATAAGAGCACCATCCCTACAGTCAAGCATGGCGATAGAAACATGATGCTTTGGGGCTGTTTCTCTGCTAAAGTTACAGGCCGACTTTGACGCATTGAAGGGCCAACGGACGGGGCCATGTATTGTAAAATCTTGGATGAAAACCTTCCCCCTGTCAGAACACTGAAGATGGGTATTCCAGCATGACAATGACTCAAAACATACCGCCAAGGCAACAAAGGATTGGCTCAAGAAGAACCACATTAAGGTCATGGAGTGGCTTAGTCAGTATACAGATCTTATTCCTACAGAAAATGTATGGAGGGAGCTGAAACTTCAAGTTGCCAAGAGACAGCCAAGAAACCTTAATGTATTGTAGAAGATCGAAAAGGAGAATTTGTGGGGATTGGGTGTGTACAACTGCCAACATCCTATACAATTTAATAAGGGAAAACATGCAACAAGTGCATAGAAGGTGCCGCCCCCTGTGACTATCCACTTTGCTACCGGAGACCACTGTGATTATCTGAAGCAAGCAGCAGAGCAATATTCTCACCAGCCGGGGACGGTAAAGAATTGTGAAAACTTCAGCAGGTGCCAAGCCAGGGACCCAGCCAGTGGAGATGACGCTTTCAGAGCATTAATGTGTGCCAAGCCAGGGACCGAGCAGGTCAGTGGGGTGACGCTTGGAGTATCTGTGAATGCCAAGCTAGGGACCCAGCAGGGAAGCGGGGGTCATGCTTGAGGAAGATACTGAGTGAGATGATTGGAAGAGCTCTAGTGGCTAGTGGATCTGTTAGTCTAGTGAAAGACTGGAAGCTCAGCTGAGTGAAGATCTACAATAGGAGGTTGTAGAGGAAGTAAAGGAGTTCATTGCAACCGTGTTAGAAACTGTTACAAGACTGTTGCCATAGGAGACAGCGGTCCTACTCATGCAGATGTGGTGTCTAGCTGGATGCCTTTCCCTGCATGGCTGTCTACCTATAGAAGTCTCGGAGTCTGACAATTATCATTGCATCTGTTAAAGAGTGTCCTGGCCCTAACCCCCTCTCCCACAGTTCTGTTTAAGAGACAATAAATCTCTTTGCATTCAAGAAGTGTCTGGCGCCCATCAATCTACCTTACCTTACACCCACCATGCCTCGTAACCCACTCTACATAGGATGTCAGCTGTCCCTAACCCTGGAGGTCACTATTAGGCTTCAGGGGCCCCCGGGCTTGGCTAAATGATGAAGACATACCAATGCAGTTCATGTTTTTCAGCCCGTTGAAGACATCTTTAGGGATTTTCTTGATCTTGTTTTCATGAATGCGCAGCTCCACCAGGGACTTGGGCAGACTCTTGGGGATCTCTTCCAGGCTGTTTTTGGAGATGTACAGCTTCTGGAGATTACTACACGGCTCGAATGCTTTCTCGTTAACTTTGGAGATTTTGTTGTTTACCAGCACCAGGGCCTGAAAGAATAAAAGAATAACGTTAAATGCTATTATTTTTTTGTTCATTCATGATTGCAGCTCATTGGGCTGAAAATATCTGAAGGTTCAACTGTCTTGCGTTGGCCTAAAACCAATGCTTAAATATTCCTTTTCCCAGTCTAGCTTTGTCTCAAAATTCACAGCACCGTCACACATGTGTACCCCTTGCAAGCTGCTTTTAATCCCTTGGCAGAGGCATAGTATGGGGTAGATTTATCTTCTGCCCCACATTTGTGTATTTTATTTTTTTGTCTTGCATTGACCTGCATGACATTCTCACTTTTTAGTGGTGTGCTGACATTGGTTTCTGACCATTACAACTTGTTTACTAATTTGATTTTGGTATCTTGCTCTGTCATGCCCTCCTATTTCATACCTCCCAACTTTTTGAGATGGGAACAACGGCACGTACACTATATTACCAAAAGTATTGGGACGCCTGCCTTTACACACACATGAACTTTAAAGGGTTAGTAAAGGAATTTTTTTTCCCTTTAAAATAACAAACATGTCATACTTGCCTGTGCAGTTCGTTTTGCACAGAGTGGCCCCAATCCACGTCTTCTGAGGTCCCTCGGCGGCTGTATCTGCCCCTCTCCGCAAGTACTGACCACAGTCATGCGAGAGAGCTCCCATGGTGGTGAGTAATTGCGGGCGCGCTCCTGTGATACAGCGAGCGGCCCCGCCCCTCGGCACGCCGCGTCACTGGATGTGATTGACAGCAGCGCCAGACAATGGCTGCGCTGCTCTCAGTCCATCCGCTCTAGCCAATCAGCGGCCAGGCTGAGCGGCAAAGAGGATCTCGGGACCACGCGCGGGACTTTCGAGGGGTCAGGTAAGCAAAACGGGGGCTCGTGGGGGGGGCGCGTCATCAGATGTTTTTTCACCTTAATGCATAGATTGCATTAAGGTGAAAGAAAAATGTTTCTTTACAACTCCTTTAATGACATCCCAGTCTTAGTCCGTAGAGTTCAATATTGAATTGGCCCACCCTTTGCAGCTATAACAGCTTCAACTCTTCTGGGAAGGCTGTCCACAAGGTTTAGGCGTGTGTCTATGAGAATGTTTGACCATTCTTCCAGAAGAGCATTTGTGACAAGACGAGAAGGCCTGGCTCACAGTCTCAGGCTTTAATTCATCCCAAAGGTTGAGTTCAGGATTCTGTGCAGGCCAGTCATGTTCCTCCACCCCAAACTCGCTCATCCATGTCTTTATGGACCTTGCTTTGTGCACTGGTGCACAGTCATGTTGGAACAGGAAGGCGCCATCCCCAAACTGTTCCCACAAAGTTGGGAGCATGAAATTGTCCAAAATGTTTTGATATGCTGACGCCTTAAGAGCTCCCTTCACTGGAACTAAGGGGCCAAGCCCAGCCCCTGAACAAAAAAAAACCACACCATAATCCCCCCTCCACCTAATGATTTGAAGTGATCAGTGTCTGCAGCTGCTGATCATCGATAAAATCCCCTTTCAACAGAAGCCAATTAAATATTTGACTTCTGTCATGGGAGAGAACGAGCTGATAAAAATTACAATCGGTGTATGGCCCTTTAAGTCTGTAGCCAGCCTAATACCGTATTGCCCATTTGAAGTAAAGAAGTACCAAGTAGACATGTGCAGAACGAAAACATTTTGTTACATAAATCCGTTTAGTTAAATTTGTTTAATTCTTTTTGTTTATTTGAATTCTAATCGATTTAAGTTTTTTTTAAATTCGATTTAAATTCCATTCGAAAACCAACAATTTTTCTTTCTGAAATTCGAATTTTGGAAGATGGTCACATTTTTTCTATTTATTTTATTTTTATTGTTTATTTTATTCTGTTCTTTTATTTTCTATTCTATTTTGTTCTGTTTTAGTCAATTATTTTATTTTCTATTCTGTTCCTTTTTTCTCTGTTCTATTTTTTTCTATTTTATTTTGTATTATGTTCCGTTTTACTCTATTATATTATATTATTTTATTTTCTATTCTATTTTATTACTTTATATTCTAGTCCCCTATTTTCTATTCCATTGTATTCTCTTTGGAAATTCGAATTTACTTTGAAAACAATTAGAATTTGATTTGTAAATTATTAGAATTTGATTTGTAAATTATTAGAATTTGATTTGTAAACTATTTGAATTTGATTCGTAAATGATTTGAATTTGATTCAAATTCTATTTGAATTTGATTCAAATTCTATTTGAATTTGATTCACAAACAATTTGAATTTGATTCACAAACTATTTGAATTTGATTCATAAACAATTTGAATTTGATTCAAAAACAATTTGAATTTGATTCAAAAACAATTTGAATTTGATTCAAAAACATTTGAATTCGTGAATAAAATTTAAAAAAATGTAATCAATTTTTTTTATTCAAATCATTTACGAATCAAATTCAAATAGTTTACAAATCAAATCTTTTACAAATCAAATTCAAATTGTTTTCAAATTTGATTCACAAACACTTTGAATTTGATTCACAAACACTTTGAATTTGATTCACAAACACTTTGATTTTGATTCACAAACAATTTGAATTTGATTCAAAAACAATTTGAATTTGTGAATCAAATTTAAAAAAATGTAATCAAATTTTTTTAATCAAGTTTCAAATCATTTACGAATCAAATTAAAATAGTTTACAAATCAAATCTTTTACAAATCAAATTCAAGTACTTTACAAATTTGATTCACAAACAATTTGAATTTGATTCACAAACAATTTGAATTTGATTCACAAACACTTTGAATTTGATTCACAAACTATATGAGTTTGAATATCGTCCAAAATTTTGATTTATTTCAAAAGTCATTTAAATTTGTTACTATTGTAATTTGGAAATTCGAAAACATACTAATTTCCAAATAAAGTATCAATTCAGAACGAAAGGAACGGCACATGTCTAAAACCAAAGCTGTGCTGCCTGGCAGACCTGTGTAAGGGGCCATTCACACTATTGTGTTGTAGTAACGTCCAGTATCGCAATGCCTGTCAATGAACAAGACCTGCCTTTGATATGGCACCATTAGTTTTGACCGGCAACCCCTAGGTACCTTGCTGATGGACATCAGTTTACAGTGGTGCCATAAGCTGGCAAAACACAACACACACCTTTTTTGGTGCACATTGATGTATTAGGAAGCCCATTAAAATGAATGTATACAAAGTCCAAAAAGAGCTGTAGACCAATGAGCTGTGAGTCCAACATCTTTTACTATAGGTGTTCATTCAGCAAGACAAGTACAAAGCTGACAACACATTTCAGGGGTATCCCCCCCTTCTTTAGGGCTCAGATATAGTATAAACCTAAAATACAAAAAAGGTACAGCGCTAGAAATATTGAGTGATAATAACCAAATAAGTGAAAAATGGTGACAAATTCAATTTTTTTTTGAATAAGATGATATAAAATAAACGTTTGAAACCAATATTATATCAATGTAAATGTCCCAAGTATTGAAGTGGTTAATAATTTGAAAGAAGAAGGGAGGTGCACTGAAAAAATCTTCTTCCACCAAAAAGGGACATCCAGGTAGTGAGATGTAGTCTCCTTACCGAATCCACTGACCGCTATATCAGCGGTCAGTAAGGCACAGGGATGATTATAGTCTTCCCAATCAGACTTTCTCGGGCCTATCCCCGACGATGTCATTTACGACGAAATGTGCGTAGGAACGGACGGATTTTGCGTGGAACGACATCACGCTCACGAGGAGATACACACACACACGGAGACCAGCTGACAGGACTTTCTGTCTATCCCATGCTGTTTTAATTCATCTTAACTGTAAGTGCAACCCAACCTTTATTAAACCCGCAATCTTTGCAGTACTTCACTATGGAGTGTTTTTGTTCATTTTTCCAACATATATGAGCCATATTATTCCATGTTTTGGGGACTGTTGCTGAGGATCTGCCCTTTTCATTCACCTGCTGGAGAAAGTCTGATTGGGAAGACTATAATCATCCCTGTGCCTTACTGACCGCTGATATATCGGTCAGTGGATTCGGTAAGGAGACTACATCTCACTACCTGGGTGTCCCCTTTTATTGGAAGAAGATTTTTTCAGTGCACCTCCCTTCCTTTTTCAAATTATTAACCACTTAAGTACTTGGGACTTTTACATTGATATAATATTGGTTTCAAACGTTTATTTTATATCATCTTATTCACATTTTTTTTTAATTTGTCACCATTTTTCACTTATTTGGTTATTATCACTCAATATTTCTAGCGCTGTACCTTTTTTGTATTTTATGTTTTTTTTTTTACTTTGGGTATCTTGAGTAATAGGTACTGGCGGCTTCTTTAATTAGGTTAATACAGCCTTTCTCAACCAGTGTGCCGCGGCACACTGGTGTGCCGTCAGAGGTTCTCAGGTGTGCCGCAGGGTCAGTGGATAGAAGGCTGTCAGATGAGCCTGCTCTCCTGCCGAACTGTGAGAAGCTATGTCTGCTTCAAAAGTGAAGGTAAAGTGCAGATGAGTGTGCTGTGCTCTCTGCTTCCCCCTAGAGTGCAGTACCTGGCTGAATGAGGAATCTGGAAAGGTGCTGAGCTAGAAGCTAGATTCATTTTAAAATGGCTTTATACATGTGTCTGTGTGCACATGTGAGTGTCTGTCTGTATGTGTGTGTGTGTGTGTGTGCATATGTATGTATGTGTGTGTGTGTGTGTGTGTGCATCTGCAGGCCCGTTGCTACAGGACAGGCAAAACAAACAATTGCTTGGGGCCCCGAGCTGGCCTGTGGCCCCCAACTTCCCCTTCCCAGGCTGTAGCGTGGCCGAGCTCCTCTTCCTTCCTCCTGGAGTCCTGTCAGTCCAGCCGGGTACCACGCGTGGTACAGGAGATTCAGTTTCCTGTTCCCGGCCGGTCTGACAGTAAGTGCACACTGAGTGCTCACTTCCTTTCAGTCCGGCCCGGGAACACAGGAAACTGAATCTCCTGTACCGTGCGGTACCCAGCCCAGCCCGGGCACTATCTGATATGGGACTTTGAACAGGAGGAAGAGGAGCTCGGCCACGCTACAGTGGCAGCCTACAGTGAAGAAGGGGAGGTGAGAATAGAAAAACATAGAGACTAGGGAGGGGGGAGGAGTAAGAACATGGGTGTGAAAAATTAGTGTAGCGCTAATGTAGGCTTTGCATGTGGGGGGGTTCGCTTGGGGGCCCCCATTTTGCTTGGGGCCCCCAAATTCCTTCAAACGGCCCTGTGCATGTGTATGTATGTGTGTGTATGTGTGTGTAAGCATGTCTGCATGTATGTGTGTATGTTACTTTCCTGTACCATCAGAATGGATTTTGTAGGGCTTGTTTGATAGCAGCAAAGACTGCTGCTCCTCTGAAAAGCAATCCATACACAGATCGCTTTTCAGTGGCATTTGAAAGGGTAAAGAGGCATTATGTTGCCTCTTTACCACCTGTTTTAAGCCCGTAAATGCAGCATCACTTTCACCCGCAACCGTGCAATGCACACAGTTGCGAGGTAGTTGCAGTGACCCATTCACCCTCGGTATACCTCCAGTTGCAGCCACAGCATGTGAACACCCTCAGCTGCTGCCTCTGCAGCTAAAGGTGGAGAAGTTGGGGGTGGTAAAAATGGCTCAACCATGTGGTTTTACCGCCCCTATGACATGTGAACAAGCCCTTGGTTCACATCTGTGTAGCTGCATGTAGGGTAGCCCATTCATTTCGATGAGCTTCCGTACCCACAAAAATGCAGGAAAACAAGTCCCCAACCTTCTTTTTTTTATTTTATTGCACTGCAGCAAAAGCACCCCACATTTTCCAATGTGTGGGGGTACCAAAATGGTACCCCTAAAGAGCAGAGCATTTGTCTGTGTGTCAGGAATGAGCACGATTTTGCGCGTGTTCTGCGACACACCGTAATGTGAACCAAGCCTTGGACTGGGGTGCCTCAAGACTGAAAATACTTTTTAAGGGCGCCCCGACTGGAAAAAGGTTGAGAAACACTGGGTTAATATATATTTATTCACGTGTTAGCGCAGTGGTTTTTTTCCCTAGGGAAAGAATATTTTTTATAGTATAAACCTAGGAGGGTTCAAAATGACAGAATTATTACAATGAATTGTGTGAAAAATGAAAATGTGACCAAGTGCCCCAAGAGCAAATTAGCAGCAGGAAATTAAATGGTCTATTGCAAAGCACATATACACACATGCACAACGCACTGTGGTGGTGTAAATGGACCCTTGATCTCAGCACAAATCCTTCTGCAAATGAACCTTCTTCCATATACATTCTGATTTTCATCTGTGTATTAGGATGTTTGCTTGGAGTTCAGCTTCAATGTTGTCAATGATGACTTGGCACATGTAAGGATTACTAATGGCAGATATGTAGAACAATACGATATTCTTTTCCCCTATAAGCTCATGTACAGTATTTACAGGACAGTAGATTCTGTGAAGATGTGAAAATCATTTTACTGTTCAAGTAATATATATATATAAAATATTCCCTTACATAAAGTTTGCTAAGTCCTTTCAAGTCATCTTTCTTAATTTCCATAATCTTGTTGTTCTGGAGGTCCAAGAGCATAGTATCCTTTGGAATGTTCTTAGGCACACTTGTCAGACCTAAAACAGAAAGCAGAGACTGCTTAGTCAATATTACTGTTAAAATTGTGATTTAGTTTTTGGTACATGCTAGACAACTATGCTCTACCAGAGTTCTGAGCAACACTAAAGTTCTTCTGGGTGTAGCTGGGGGTTCCTTGAACAATGTCTGACTTTTAGATATGAAACTCCTGACACCAATGATCTTTTTTGCTACCTGTAAAAGGGAGGGGGGGGGGGGAATTTTCTCACTGACCTTTAATATAAGGGGCATTCATCCCAATGACCCCTGATATATAAAGTATTCTTTTCACTGACCACCAATGTAAGAAGAATTCTTTCCACTGATCTCCAATGTAAGGAGCATTCTTGTCACTGATCACCAATGTAAGGAACATTCTTCCCACTGACCACCAATGTAAGGAGCATTCTTCCCACTGATCACCAATGTAAGCAACATTCTTCCCACTGACCTCCAATGTAAGGAACATTCTTCCCACTGACTACCAATGTAAGGGACGTTTTTCTCACTGGCCACCAATGTAAAGAATGACCCACTGACCCCAATGTGAGGAACATTCTTCTCACTGACCACCAATATATGGAGCATTTTCCCACATTCTGCCAAAGTCAACCAAAGTTAGGGGTCCTTCTACCACTGACCACCAATCTAAGGGACACATATCAACTTGCCATATCAACATAAGCAGACATTTCTCCACTGTCCATTAATGTGAGAAAACACTACAATTTTCACTGTCTGTGTCTCTTTTTTCACCATGATTGTTTATTACTTTTGTTTTATTACAAATATCACAAATAGGTTTGTCATATATGCTCTGTGTGTCAATTACACAAATACCGTCTCCCCATTAGGGTGCCCCATTAGACACCCCCCCCCCTTACATCAGGGTCCCCTATCAGAGTCCTCTGTTAAATTAAGGTCTAGAGCCCTCCTTACAGCACAGCCCCCATCAGAGCCACCAATACATCAGGGACGACCTTAGGAATCCCCCCCCCCCTTACATCAAAACCCCCATAGGCATCCATCTTTACATCAGTATCCCCATCAGAGCATCTCTTACATTAGATTCCAGCTAAGTAGTCACCTCCTACATCAGAGTCCCCATCAGAGCCCCTTGAGACTGTAATAATTACAGCATTGCTGTAGCAGTGGCGGGGGGGGGGGGATCTGGAAAGTGGAGCAGGTCCAAACTGTATAAAGTTCCATCTCCTGTGAATCCTGGGGCAAGCATGTCATTGGTTATGGTTAATAGTTCTAGCAAATGGCAGAGATGCTGACAGCGCAATGGTGCAGCTAGGGGGAACTGACTGTGGGGTGATGGGGGTGGCATTGGTCGGGATGAGGAGAAGTGGAGACCAAAGGTAGCCTGCTGACCTGAAGCCTCAGTTTGTGCACATTGAAGATACACCACTGACCTTAGCTGTGGAGCAGATAAAACCTTGAGGGGGGCTGGATGTGGCTGTGGGCTGTAGTTTGGAGACCCCTGCCGTAGAGCGTGAGTTGGGAATGAGAAATACACAGCAGGCACCTCCTTTCAAGATCCAAACATTGGTGCCCAAAACTCAAATCAAATGAGTTTCTCTTCAGAAAATGTTCTATTTTTGTGTATTCTATGCAATGTAAAAAAAAAATGCTGATCTCTTTCATATGTAGGACTATTAAGATCTCTTTCATATGTAGACCCAAAATGATTTTTTTTAGATATGTTTTTACTTTGCATGGATCATGTTGGTACATTTGTCATAAAATGACTATTTATATTTTCTCCTGTTCTTTTTATAAGCTGGAAGAATTCTCAAAGTCTGTATTCCATTTATCCTTCGTTTTTATTATGATATAAAATAGTTGGGATGTAGCACCATATGTTAACTGATGTGCAAAAAGATACTTATGTATATAATGGCGATTCCCCAGCTGTCCAGAGTCACAGGAAATTGTACTACAATTCTGCAAAACATACACATGGCCACACAAGTCAAAGGGAAAATGTTTGGATGGTGGATTTTTTATTTCTACTGTGAATGGAGAGAAAGAATGGAGTGTAATGCCTCGTACACACGATCGGTTTTGTACCACTGGGAAAGCCAAGAACCGGCTCGGCAGCTTTTTCCCCCTACACATGGCCGTTTTTTCCGGCAGGAAAACTGCCTTGAGAGCTTTGGCCGTGAAAGCCGGCCATGTGTATGCTCCACCGCAGTAGGAAAATTGCTGGGAAAAAGACCGCCGGGAATCGCGGCAGGAAAAAAGAGAACATGTTCTCATTTTTCCCACCGGGATTCCAGACAGTTTTCCTGTCGGGAAAACTGCCATGGAGCATACACACGCCCAGTTTTCCCGGCCAAAAGCTTTCTGACAGGAAAACTGGTTGTGTGTACGAGGCATAATGTCCAGTGTCATGGTGAAGGTGTGGGTTTGAATCCTACTTCTGAGAAGCTCTAGATCAGTCAGTAGAGCATGATGATGAGAAACCCAACACATGGCCCATGCAGGAGGAACCACCTTTTATAGTAAAGGCAGGTTGTCATACGAAGACAGCGGGGATGAGCCAAAATCTACCTAGGTCTGAGGCGGGTACGGCAAACATTACTAAAGTCCAGGTGCCGAATCGGAACCCAGTTGAAGTCAATGTGAGCCAAATATTAAAGAACAGTAATGGCCATTTTCTACATAATAGCCAAGGAACTGCCAAGAAAATGTCTTCTTGTGACTGCCCTGGGGGACATTTACCAAAGCAAACAGAAAACACATTTTTAAAAAAAATCTTGATTGTAATTATGCCTAACCTCTTCATAACCAGGGTCAAAACAAACCTTAATGCCCAAGCCCAATTTTTCAACTTAAGCCTGGTACACCCAACTGGATTTTACGCAGACAAAGCGTAGGACTTTAGTCCGAAGGGCGTTGGCCAGAAATTTGTCTTGCATACAAACGAAACACAATTGTCGGGCAACAAATACAAAACTACGTGTTTTTTTTCAGCTCTTTAGCTTCACCCTTTGGCACCTTATGCTAATGTCGTGTTTGTTGAGCATTGATTGCGAGCATGCGTGTTTGTACTTTGGAGTTTTGTCCGACACGCTCGGAAAATCCAACAACACACAATTGTTGGCGTAAAAATTTTAAAGCATGCCATCCAACATTTGTCTACGGAAAATCCAACAACAATTGTCAGATGGAGCGTACAAACGATCAGATTTTTTGTCAGCAGCCTGCCGTCACACAATTCCCGTCAGAAAATCCGATCGTGTGTATGAGGCTTTAGGCCTGTGTTAGTAAAACTATACATTTCATCGCAACTACTGTATTTTTTGCTCCATAAAACGCACCTGATCGTGAGACACGCATCGAGGTTTTAGAGGAGGAAAACAAGGGAAAAAAAATTCTAAACCAAATGGTGTACTAAAATATTTTCCAGTGCCCATGAAATGCAGCCTGACCATTGCCATAAAAAATGCAGAGTGACCATTGCCACAAACGCAGCCATACCTGATGTTATCCCTTCCCCCTAACAGAAGACAGAGCAGCCCGAGCGGCCAAATGCTCTGTTTTCTGTCTCAGGTGGTGTCTCAGTGGTGTCCAGCACAGCGGGAAGATCGCACGGCGCCCACAAGGGTTTTGGATATCTGTCTCCCGCTCTCCTGCCTCTCTTCCAGTGGTAGCGGCAGGAGGCGATGCGAGCGGTGGCAGGGGGCGATGGCAGGGGGCGGTGCCAGCGGCGGAGGGGGGCAGTGCCTGTCATATATTAGCACCATAAGACGCAGACATTTCTCCCCATGTTTCTGGGGGTGGGGGGGGGAGTGCGTCTTATGGTGCGGAAAATACGGTACTTAGTGTATCCAGGCGGATTATACCGTGTTTTTTTTAGGACAGTTTGGATGTTTTATGTGGTGGTAAATAGTAATGATAATCTCCTAATTTTGTTTTATTGAGAAAGAAAAACTGACCCAAAATTTTTATTTGGGTTGTTCTTTGGTGGAAGGTTCTGGTAGTACCAAGAAATATAGCTACATTTTAAAATATTTTTATAAATTTTTTTTCCATTTTTTTCTTTACATTTACCACCAAATGAAAGCCTAAATTGTTCTGAAAAAAACAAGGCATAACCTACCTTGACCAAAGTAGTTGTGATGTTGTGTACGGTTTTACTAACACATGTCAAAGTTACAAAATTGTGCTTAGGCATTGAGATTTGTTTTACTCTGATGCCGCGTACACACGACCATTTTTCATGATGCGAAAAATGCCATTTTTTTAATTGGTCATTAAAAAACGATCGTGTGTTTTTAATGAGATGAGAAAAATGATGAGAAAAATGGCCATTAAAAATTTAGAACCTGCTCTATTTTTTCTCTACGTTTTTCACGTCATCGTTTTTCTCATCGTGAAAAATGGTCGTGTGTAGGCTTTAACGACGGGGAAAAAAATGCGCATGCTCAGGAGCAAGTTATAAGAAGGGAAATTTGCATAATCAAAGCCAAAGGGTGGCGCCATTCGAATTGAACTTCCCCTTTATAGTGCCGCCGTACGTGTTGTACGTCACCATGTTTTGCTCAAGCATTTTTTATCACGATCGTGTGTATGCAAGGCAGGCTTGAGAGGAATCACGTCGAGAAAAACTGCATTTTTTTCCATATCATTAAAAACGGTCGTGTGTACGCGGCATTAGGCACGAATGGGTTAAGATAATATATGCAAACCAAAACAAAGTATTTTAGTAGCAGGAATCCCATGATTACAATGCTTAATTAATACTGTATATTTCATGGTCATTCTTCTTTAGTGAGGACATGTTGAGACGTAGATTTTCCATTCTTAGGCCATCTTTGTTTTTGTAGGATACTTTGCCAAGAGCTTTGACGATATCTAATTTCACAGATAAGTTCCTAAGGTCAAAGAGAGTCATCCAATTTCTAAGCACTGGAGCAAAAGTAAAAGGCAGGCAGTAATTGCAATTTTTTTGTGTGCTTTTTTGTTTTTTTGCAGTGTTTATATATTTTTTGGTGATGGATTGTAATGCCGCATACACACCATCACTTTATGTGATGAAAAAAAACGACACTTTCTGTGAAGTAAAAAATGACGTTTTTGAAACTTCAATTTTCAAAGACGAAGTTGCCTACACACCATCGTTTTTCTCACAATGTTCTTGCAAAGTGAGGTTACGTTCCACCACGTTTTACCATTGAAGCTTGCTTCATAAGTAGCTTCTGGGCATGCGTGGATGAAAAAACGTCTTAGAAAACGACGTTTTTTGCTACACACGGTCAATTTCTGTGAAGTAAAAAGTGCACTTTTGAAAAACGACACATAAAATTTAAGCATGCTTGAATTTTTTTTGGTCGTTTTTTACAAGACATAAAATGACGTTTTCCCCCACACACGGTCAATTAAAGTGACGTTTTTGAAAACGTCATTTTTTTCCATCACATAAAGTGATGGTGTGTACGCGGCATAACTGATAAAAAAAAGGACAGGAATTTAGGTGCTTTGGAGAGCTATTAAGTAAAAAAAAAAAATGGCCCGTAAAATGAGCTCATAACCTGCAATCTTCCTTTCCAGCATGGCTAGCACTGCTTCCAATACCTCTACAATGAAGGTATCCCACAGTGCCATGTCAGTTTTTTATTCTCATAACATAGGAAACATTACAGCTGGAACTTGTTTGGCTGAAGTTTACAACATAACTACTATATTGCCCTATTTTCACAGATGTTAAAAGGTCCCATCCAGGAGCTGTAGGAAAAGAGGAGCATCGCAGGAACGGTTTTAGAGCTAAAAAAAACATTTTTTCATCACAAAAATAAAATATAAGTGCAGCAAGATCCCGGGTCTCCTTTGGTCTAATGAGAACCTCCAGAGTTAGGTCGACATCCTTCTGTGTAGCGTGGGTTACAAGGCATGGTGGGTGTAATGCAAAGGTAGATTCATGGGCGCCAGAGACTTCTTGAATGCAAAGATTTTTTTCTCTTGAACAGAACTGTGGGAGAGAGGGTTTAGGGCCAGGACACCCTTAAGTAGTTGCAAGGCACCCAGCAGGACACCACGTCTGTATATGTAGGATCGCTATCTCCTATGGCAACAGTCTGTACTTACGCTACAATCACTTCTTGTAGATCATCACTCCACTGAGCTCCCAGTCTTTCTCACTAGACTTTCTGATCCACTGCCACGCGATCTCCTGAGCTCTTCCGACCGTCTCACTGAATATCTTTCTCAAGCGTCACCCCAGTCACTTCCCTGCTGGGTCCGCAGCTTGGCACACAAGCATGCTCTGCAAGCGTCACCTCCGCTGGCTGGGTCTCTGGCTTGACACCTGCCAAAGTTTTCCAATTCTTCACTGTCCCCGGTTGGTGAGAATACTGCTCTGGTACCTGCTTCAGGTACTCACGGTGGTCCCTGATAACAAGGTGGATGGTCCCTTAGTGGCAACAGCTTCCCCTCTACCTTCGACCATGACAGGTTCTCCAGGCGGCAGAACCGTCACTTTTGGTTGGACTGCAAGCCGCAATCCCAACCCTGTACTGCTCTCTTGCTTTTGGATAGGCCCTCAGACAGCTTGGCAGTTAGATGTTCCGGGATAGGCCTCAGGCTCTGGCCTAGCAGCCCAGGGCAATACAACACACGTCCACTCAGACAGCCGTCCAGGTGGCACAACACCCCAATCACCCGACCACACCCAAATAAATAGGCTCTCCCAGCAGGCCAAGGGACCCAAAAAGATTCCTACCCATTGGCTGACATACCCCATCTATTCCTGATATGTCCTTGCAATGCCCTTGTCTTATCTATTGTCACCAGATACCCGACCATCTAGTGACAGAAGAGAGAAGTGCAGCAATTAAATCCAAGCCAACTATAACTGGCAGGTAAATTTACTAGCAACCCTGCCTAACCATCAGGGTGCTACACCAGCCAACACGTTTCAGGGGATACCTTCATCAAAGCTCAGAGTGTCAATCGGGATGAAATTGTAGACTTGATTGGATGATGGGGTGGCCGCAAACCAGGACCCTCTGAGTGAGTACTGATGACCCCAGGAGGATAGAGACTGAGTAGGGAAGGTGGCTTACCAAAATGTACTGTGTGCTACTTCTACATGTGACTGCTGCAGATTGTCCACTATATGTGATTGACAAAATACTGTCAAGTGACCTTGGAAAGTATGCATATCTCCCAACTTTTGAACTTCCGGTAAGGGACGACCTGCAGCGATATGTAGGTGTGACCAAATGCTTACCAGTAGGAGGGGATTAAGTGGCATGGTTAAACAAAATCCCTGGTCAGCCTGTCCTCCGGTCCTAGGAAGTCTTCGGAGCTCTTCTCCCTCCAGGGCTATCAGTCCTTGCCACCCTCACTGCTCACCTTCCCAGTGACCTCCTAGACCTTGGTGTGGTCACCCTGCCTGCACCTGGAGGTCTTCGCTGTCTGGCTCCCTGCACCTGCTACCACCGGATTCTCCATGTCAAGTTCCCTATTGACCCAGTGCCTGACTGGTCAGTCCGCCACTGGGCCACAGAGTCCCAGCAGGGGTAGGCAGAGCCTCTGGCACTGACATTCCTGATTGATCACAGGGTAATTAGGCGACCGCCTAATTAAAGAACTGCCTCTGGCAGGAAGAAGTGAGCAGCGCCAGCTGAAAAAAGCCCCGCTGGTGCCCGCGCCAGTGCGTTCATGCCAGGAAAGTCAATGGAGCCAAGTGCCTGAACTTTTACCGGCACTGGCTCCACTCTGGGACAATGCTTTGATTCGCCAGGATTTCCATCAAATCCTGGGACGGTCTAGACAAATGTCTATATGATTCGAATGCAATGCCATCGTAAAGTAACATCAGTAAAGTGCAGCAATTCTATCTCTTGTGTGGATATTTCTTGCTTGGGTAATGAGGGTTAATGGCGGGAAACACGGGCACAAGATGGCAGAGGGTTAAAGCCTTAAGCCAGTAGAGGACTGTTTTTATAGAAGTGGTAGGTCAGGGACTTGTGCCATTACTAGCCATTCACAAGCCCCCCCCCCCCCCCTTACACATCTGCCTAGTTCTTTGTTTCTCAATACACACTTCTGTATCTGTTCGGCATAACTTCATGTGTCTCTGACCAGGGCGATTTTTGCAACCTTCCTTTGTGTTAATGGTAGGCCCACGTAGAATCTTTTGCTCATTTCGTTTACAAATGAAAACCTATTTTCCCTCTATAAAATCTCCCCATTTCGGTCCGGAATATACAATTTCACACAGCATGCATACGATGTATTATAACAAATGTGTTTTAAAATAATTCTACTAGGGCAGCCATTCTCAGTCTAGTTTCCCATGGAATCCTAGAGTTCCTCCAGAGGTTTGTAGGGGTTGCCTGAGCTGTGGCTAACTTACCGCACCATTCCTGGGCCAACACCAATTTTTTAATCTTAAACACCAATAATAAATTAGTGATATTTTTAGCTGTCTGAAAAGATGGTATTCTTACTGCCTCTGTAAAAGACCAGTCTTCCCGCTGGCCACCAAAGTAAGGGGCATTTTTTCCATTGAGTCCCAAAAACTTGGTTTTAGCAGGGGTTCCTTGACACTAGAACCTTTTTTAAATGGTTCCCCTGGGGTAAAAAGGGTGAAAAAGTCTGTACTAACTCATTGAAATCTGACGTCACATTATTTTCTCATAATATCTTGCATATTAAAAATCAGACTAAACCACTCTGATTGGCAGTGGCTCTTATGTGGTTATAAAAATAAAGCAAATCCATACGAATTTAGCAGGTAAAAATGAGGACTGTTTATCGAATAAGGCAGTAGAGTACATTCTTCAATATGAGCGTCGATTTTAAACTGTTCTCCATATTTCAATTTGTAGAAATTCAGGACATGCTGCTGCACTTAGGTAATGTATATTTTAACGCTGTGATGCAGGTCTCTATGGACAATCAGAATGTGTAGACTGTCTGGGAAGTGTCATTGATGGCTACACCAGCTGCATACATTCCAATGTTTGTAGTACTCCTGCGGCACCACTGGGTACTTTGTGCTCAACTTGATTTTCCTCTCATGGCATAAATTAAAAGACCAATTTCCAAGTAAGGTGTCTTTTTTCTTTTAGTTTTGCATAGAACAGGGTTGGGAAGTGGGTAAAAATCGGAGGGCCCAACAACAAAAAAATTGTGGTCAGGAGCCCACTTGCCATAAGGCAAGGTGAGAATATTACCTAAGGGGGTGCCCCATCTGTGCAGTGAGAGGAGGCAGGCGACACTGTGAATGCTGTGCAAAGTCGCAGCAGGTTGCCAGGTGCCAGGCCGCTCTGGGTTCCAGCACCTGGTACTGCAGTGATGTTGGCATGGTATTTGGCAGAGCAACAACCTGGGTGCTTGTCATTGGGTAAGTAAGCACTGAACATCAAAAAGCTTATATTTGCTCCAACTGACACCAACAATTTGAGTTTATTTTGCACCCACTGAAACTGATTTAAATTAATTTTGCTTCCATTGACAAATGATTTGGGTCCCATTTTATAAAAGTGTCACCATCGATATGGGACTTGCTTTATCCTACTGACACTAGTAATATGGGGCTTATTTTATCCCACTGATACTAATAATATAGGAATTCTTTTATCCCACTAATACTAATTATATGGGGCTTATTTTCCTGCCAATATCACCATAAAAAGGCTTATTTTACTTCAATTAAAATCAATGATGGGGCTTATTTTACAAAAACAATAGCACACGAAAAATTCTCCTGCGCTGTGGTGTTTTCCGCTAAAGGGCAACGTGATCTAATTTCAAGGCACGGTCTATAATCTTGTAGCCCTCCTCAGAATCATGGGAATTCATACAACTAAAAAAGAAAAGAAAAAGGAGGGCGCACCGACCTAGTGCAAAAGATTTTATTAAATACATTTAAATAATGATCTTACTCACAAAGGGAGTTGTGAAGAGCACTTATCAAGCAATCAAACTGGTACACAGCATCGCCAAAAGAACCCCCCCACTCCATGCCCCAAAGGAGAACTTCATTAAAATAGTTGGAGGTTGAGGACCAATGGCAATCAACAATGAACATTAGGGATGAGCCGAACATCCCCCCATTTAATCCTTTAACTAAGTAATTTACCAGTATGGTATGTCTCCTTTTACTTTACCTTGTGATTTAGGATTTTTTGTCTACAAAATTTTATTTTATGTGGTTTGGGGGGCACCATTTTACTGGCCTTGGGCCAGGGGTCTCCAAGCTTTTCAAACAAAGGGACACTTTATTGTCCTTCAGACTGTAGAAAGGGCCGGATTGTGGCCAGTGGGTGCAGAAAATGTCCCAGGCCCAGCACCAGTAAGAATAAATGTAGCCTCAGGGTTGGTGGTCAGTTGGAGGAGTAGGGCCCCTATTAGTAGGAGGAATAGTATCCAATCATTGGTATCAGTAGAAGAAATAGTGCCCCCTTGTTGGTGTCAGTGTAAGGAATAGTGTCTCATATCAGTTGGAGGAAAAGTGGCCCAAGGGTCGCATAAAGGCTAGCAAAGGGCCACATCTGGCCCTCAGGTCGCAGTTTGGAGTCCCCTGCCTTAGGCCACAGGAGGTATGTTCACCTCCAGTGTGGCAGGTGGTCCATTAAGCAGCCCTGTTTATAGCCTCTAAAGATTTGTGGTCAGAGGTGGATGATCTATTTGTACTCCTTTTCACTGGTAGTAAAGCATGATTCTCTTTGCAGTCCACAGGTGCTACTCGGGTTGCTCCCCATAGGCCACATCCTTGATTAGCCAGTACTAAACGAGATGAGCTTGTCTGGCTCAGGCAGTTGGACCAATGTGCAAAAAAGTAGACTTTGCTTCTTATACCCCGAGCCATGGACTGGGCCCCTTCTTGCCATTGGACCCCACAGCAGCCACCTGGCCTGCTATGGCTCTAATTATGCCATTCGAAGAGTAATTATTGCTGCTTTTTTATTGTTGTTTATCCCCATGAGGGAATAGACAATAAAATGAGGCAGAGGCCTTTCATCACTTCCTGCCCTGTTGATGGGCATCGAACAGAACAGGAAGTGAGGGGATATCTCATGAACAGGAACGTAGATAGCAATAAAAACTCTGCTAAAATGGTCATACTATCCAAAAAATGGGTTTTCCTACAGATGTGAACAAAATTGTTGAATGAGTAAGTAGCAAACTATAGCCAACATTAACAGTTTCTAATGGCAGACCTATTTGGATCTATAAATGAAACTTGCATTCAGCAGAGATCTGGTGAACTATTTATCACCTAATGACGTGTTTTTATTTTTTTGTGTTATACTTAGTCAAGCCAAAACTGATATTTCAACACTGGACAGATGCCAGCATGTCATAGCACATGCATGTCTTCCAGCTGGAGTTTCCCCAATGTAGTTTTGGCTTGACCACTCTGCCTCTTCTCCCTGTTGGCTCATTAGTGTGGTGTGAGGACTCATTGACCATTAATAAGGTTTGGGAAAGGATAAGGAAAATTACCAACTGCTTAGCTCAAGTCCATATTTGCATAACATATTTCAGGGCTCCTGGTAAAGCCCAATTGAACCCCTTCAAAGTAATAATGTCCTGGCTGTATGTACAGTAACGAATATGCCTTTTTTTTGCCAAGTGCTTCAGCAAGGGTTAAAGCCCATTCTGGCAGCATATAGATCCACCTGGCGGTGGATTGTAGCCAGTTCTCATGCCACGGGGCCTACTTGTAGAACTTGTAGCACAAGGGTAAGGCCATCGCCCCCTCATGGCTGGGATATACACCACCATCTTGACAGCCTTTATGGTCTGCCTGGTTTTGGATGACCCAAGGCCTAGAACAACCACTTCTCTACTTAACTCGCTTTCACAGGCACAACAGCAACAGTTTCCGCTACCACTTCCAGGGGATAGCTCTACCTTTCCTCAATACAACCTGGCACAGTCCATAATATATTTTACATGGTTCACTACAGAGACTTAGTAGTTTACCTGACATCCAAAATACAGTCCAAATGATGGAAAGAAAAACAGGGAATATTCTAAAAAAGGGAGCACTCCATTGCACGTAAACCTTTCCAAACCAATAGAAGGGGTGTGGGTGAAAACTTGAAATAAACTGCTTACCCTTTGTCAGATACTACAGTCTGATTTTTAAAGCCCCTTGTTTCTGTGTACTAGAGCCACCAGGAATACCAAGGAAACAAGGTGGGGAAAACCTTTAATAGGAACTATCCCCTGTCACAACCATATGGAGTCAGACTGCCCCCCCTCATACCCAACACCGAGTTCAGGGGTGCACGTCGGACCATGGTGCGTGAGAGCACCAGTTCAACTCTCACCCCTCTCCATGTCAATTCCTCACCCTTGGTCAGATGCCTTAGTCCCATTTTAAAGCCCTTCATTTATGCGTCCTAGAGTCAGCTGGACAGCTGGGGGTGTCCACTCAAGGGAATACAAGGTGTGCCAGCTAGAATACCAAAAGTGGCTACTTAATGGAAAACAGTGGCTTATTTCATTCACCACCCTTCCAAGTTCCAGCCCATGCTTATGTAACCTAACAGGTGGGAAGGGAAAGTTGGTATAGACCAACTGGAAATAGGATGGGGAAATCCTTAAATAGCAACTAACCCCTGTTACAACCACAGACTGCCCCTCTTATATACAACGCTGCTAAAGGAGTGAGACCAATGTTAATTAGAGCAGTGTTCAGTGGTGCATGTCGGACCATGGTATATGAGACCACCAGTCCAACTCTTCTATATAATGGCACTACAACGCTATTTAAATCTGGACTGATAAAAAAAAAGTGAAAAAGCCATATATATGTTTTGTTTATGCAGCCTAACTGCATTACAGTCATTACACCTGTGCGGAAACATGGTGGTACCTGGTATTGCATTCAAGTGATTTACTAATATTAGGATCATTATAGGGTTTTTTGACTTTGTACTCTAAAAAGAGAAATCAAAGGAATACTGCAGTTGGGGAGAGACATGATAATGGACTTATGAAATTAAAAGCTTGCATAGTCATGTATAGGGCAAGGGCAGACAAGGTAGAGTCTGACACATGGTGATCACTACCAAGCTTCAGTGTTGCTTTAATTTATTCTTTCAAGGAGTGAACCTGTGAGCCAGTTCTTTACCTATGTACATCACTTTATTGCTGTCTTTCCCTTTTGTATGCACTTCCCTTTCTTTTGCTCCCCTGCAACCCCATTCATTTCTGGTAAAAAACAATAACAGCTGGTACCCTCTGGAATGGGGCGCATGTAACTCTTGCCACCCTCCCATGGTAGTACTGGTGTTTGCAAAGTCCCCAGTCACCCATGGGGCAGTAAAATACCTCAAGTCTGTGTAGACCCCAAGTTACTCAAAAGCTAAGTCTATTGGTCAGTGAGGAGGTCAAGGAATCTCGGCAAATACTACTGGTGGATCTGAGGGGTCTTTAAGTAACCTATGCTATGACACACATGCTCAATAACAAAATTAAAGACATTATGATAATGTTAGCCTACTACAGTGTTTTTAGAAATAATGTTTCTGTGAGCGAGCAAATTGGTGTGGGATTTCGAAAGCCAACTAGTGCAATCAACAAGTCAACTAGATGTTGTAAGCACACAAGGAAGATTTTATTACTATTGACGAGAACGGAAAAGGATCCAAAAATCTAGATCCCAGCTATAATTGTGTTTGCGTGGCTAGATAAGCCAAATAATCTGGTGTGTCAGACAATTTTCAGCCTTTTTCCATCAGCAAGCCCCTCTGTTTGTAATAAAAACCGTACTACAGTAGGTCTGAGGTTTGCAGCATTGGTCTGTCTGCTAAACCAGAGCAAAAATATTTGAATTTCGGAAATGAGGAAAAGTAAATGTAATTACTATTTTAGACTATAGAATATACAAAATATAGAGGAAATGGATGTTAGCGTTTCCCTATGAAAAACATAGTCTGAGTGAAGTTATTTGATTACTTTTAAAGAGAGTTATTAAACATCTCACGCTAGTGTCTGCTTTGGCAATTTTATAAAGAGGTCCACACATGGAACAGCTTCCTTTCTTAAATATGTTTGACCTTTAACAAAACATCCCTTTATTCAGCCCCATGGACAGATTTCATTTGATACAGCACTAGTGGCTGTACCCTAATATCCAACGGCCACATTTTCTTGGGACATGGCACTAATGGTTGTACGCTAATATCCCATGGACAAGTTTTGTTAGGGCACGACCTTAGTGATTGTGCCCTAATATCTCATGCACAAATTTTTTAAGGCACTACCCTAGTCATTGTACCCCAACATCCAATGGTCACATTTTTTGAGGCTCTGCCCTAATGGTTGTTACACTTCTATCCCATGGCCAAATTTTATTAGGGCATGATACTAGTGGTTGTACACTAATGTCTCGTACACAGAACCGGGATTCCCAACGGGAAAAGATTTGTAGGAAATCCCAGGGGGAAAACCAAAAACCTGCTTGGTAACTTTCCCCCCGTACACGCGAGAGGTTTCGGGAAAAATCGGATGAGAGCTTTGGTCGGGAATCCCGACCGTGTGTATGCTCCATCGCAGTTTTTCCTATAGGAAAACTGCCAAAAAATGCCAGGAAAAAGTCCGCCGGGAATCCCGGCAGGGAAAAAAGAGAGCAGGTTCTTTTTTTTTTCTCCGGCGGTTTTTGGGCAGTTTTTCCATCGGAAAAACTGCAAGGAGCATACACAAGGCTGGAATTCCTGGCCAAAAGCTCTCCTCGCAGTTTTCCCATCGGGAAACCCGGCCGTGTGTACGAGGCTTAATATCCCATGATCATATTTATTGGGGCACAGCCCATATGGTTTTACAATAAAAAACCCATGACCAAATTTTCTTGGGGCACAGCCCTTATGGTTGAACATTAATATCCCATGGCCAGATTTTTCTAGGGTTGCACGAGATATATATATATATATATATATATATATATATATATATATATTTATATTTATTCCCCCCCCCCCCCAGAGAATAGGTACAGTTAATCACATCCCCCTGCCAAACAACTGACCCAACCCCCGGGGGAGAGAAGCAACGTGGCAGTTGAAGCCAGGGCTTGGAACTGCATATTGCACAGGGAACAAAGTTTTGGAATGCTTGTGGGGCTCAAAAGTGCATATCACACAAGATGCAGGGCTCAGGAGTGCATAACATGCATGGCTCAGGAATGTGTATCGTTTTTAGGAGTTTTTTTTAGGGTTTTAGGAGTGCGTATTGCATAGGGCTCAGGAGTGCAAATTGCACAGGGTGCAAGGCTCAGGAGTGGGTAACACACAGACCAGTGTAATAATTAACTTCCCCCTTAAACCAACTTTCCAGTGTTAAACTCTTCCACCCAAACACATCCCCACTAGAGAGCTTAACTTTTGCGAGACCAGGAGAGAAACTCTATCACTCATTATAAACACAGAAGCAAACAGAGGAATCGAGTAGTGCAGAAAACTTCCTCTACTGGCTTTTGTGTTTACAAGGTAAAGCATTGAGCACAGGACCAGTGATAGAGGTGGAAATACGGAGTACCACCATGTTCTGGATTTATATGTAAATATCTTTAGTTAAACTTTGGAGGAAGAAGATGATTTGCCTGCAGGTTGGGGTGCAGCGTAATGCAGCGGAATAACACATAAGTTCCAGTGAAATGAAAGAACTTGCATTAAAATAATGCAGAAACCATTCACAAATAACCCAGTGGGAAGGCAGCCCAACTGGGAACACTTACAGTTCCAACAGCGTGTAGAGAGCAGAGTGTAGCCGAGCTGTCAGCATATATAGAGAGGGAGAGAATGCAGCCTTACCATCTTGTGCCCAACACAATGGTTGTGCCCAACAACTCTGCTTTGCCTCCTTGACAGGAGCATTTCCCTGCTAGTACTGACCCTACAAGGTGGGGTACCTGTCCATACTCCACCAACTCGCAAATGCATGCCAAACCTTGGAGCCAGGGCCTTAGATGGGCACTACCTGACCCAAAATGGCCGCCCGAGTCACATGGGGTGGCAGCAGCCAATTGGATGCTTCCCTAGTGAACCAAAAAACCAAAGAGGAATTGTGTTCCTCCTGACTTCTCCAACTGCAGTACCACTGGGGACGAGTGCCACCTGCAGTGGAAAAAGTAGATTGCACCTGCCTACAGGCCTATACTTAGACTTTTGAAACGTCAGCATTTACATAGACACCTATTTAGGCATTTTGGAGCAGAGCTGGTGGTTGTACCTGCTTGCACCAGCTACTTCCCGCTGTTATACGCAGAGGTTCATTTTTCAAGGTCAGTCATGACAGCTTTGCTTTATTCCCAGCCGTAGATTTTTTAATGCTGTCAGCGCAGGCATCGGTTCTGCATCCAATACAGCCCCAAAAAGTGTAGCAGAGTTTATTACAGAGGACAATGAAAGCAGCTGTTTTCTGTAAGGTTGTTTCTACACAACGATGTTTCCAGATGTTCCTTCAAAATGGTTTTCATGCATCTACGGCTGGGGTTTTTTCAATGCCTCCTCTGAGATGGAGATGGGAATGTGGGTGGAATGGATGCAACAAGATAAACATTATAAAACATCAACATAAAGTACTATGACATTTCCTGGGGAAAAAAGAGAATCTGCCAATTTTGAAAAAGAAAAAAAATCCACAACTTGTATGTATTTTGGCCGTAGTAGCAACTCTGCAAATGTTTGAGGAGCTGTCTGTTGGCAAATCCCCTGTGATGCATTGTGTCAGGAGGAAGACCCAATCTCACCCGGACTTTACAAACAACTTAAGGGAGAGGCAGACATTCCGTCGTCACTGCCAGCATGGCATCCCAGGGGAGCCTGTGTAGCCAAGGACTTCCTAATGATCTAAATTGCATTAGATAAGCATAACTTGGCAATATACCATTTATGATTGTAGCTGACTTGGCACCTACTTTTAAAAGAGGAAAGCTGGTGTTTAATGTTTTGTATATATACATGTGCAATTGATCATCATTGTACAGTATATAACCACATCTATTGAAAATGTTGTTTTATGGAGTCTATTTGTAGAGGTGAAGTTTACTTTTATCCAGTTCTTGATGGAATTTTTAATTTAATAGTCAACAGTATATCTTGAGGTAGGTTTCTTCTTCTGACAATTAGGGAGCATACACACTGCAGGGTTGCCCGGCCAAAGCTCTCGTGGCAGTTTTACTGCCAGGAAAACCGGACGTGTGTAGGGGGAAATAGCTGCCGAGCAGGTTCTCGGCTTTCCCCTCTGGTTTCCCAGTGGTAAAAAGTCCGCCGGGAAACCTGATCGTGTGTACGAGGCATTAGAGTTTAGATAGCACCTTGGCTAAGTTGAGAAATGTTCCTGAAACTCATTAGGGCCTGTGTTCATGGTCTTTAGCCTTGTGCTGATGGTCAAATGCAGCTTGTATTTGAGATCGGTTGAGATGCCTTGGAGATCTTCCAGAGTATGTTGACAGGTGCACGACACGTTAGGGTGCACTTACACTGGCAATATTAACCAAGCCTGGGCACAGTTCACCCCCTTGATCCGGTTCATATGTGTAGTATGAGCTCATGAATGGTTAAGTGTACCACTTGGAATAAGTGGTCCTGGACACAGTTCACTTGTGGTCTGGTCTACTTTACTTCAGAGCAAACTGTACTTGAGCACAGAACTCTCTATAGCTGACTAAACACAGAAGCAAGGATCACTGTGATTTGGTTGGCAGAGATTATGTGTGCCCAGGAACACTTGCTTATAGTCCAGTGTAAGTGCAGACCACAATGGCAGGGTGGAAACAATCGAATTCAGGCATGGTTAAATTTAACCATGCCCAGTGTGAGTAGTCTAAGGCCCCATACACACGACCAAACATGTCTGCTGAAACTGGTCCGCGGGCCAGTTTCAGCAGACATGTTCGGTCGTGTGTAGGCCCGAGCGTGCAGGATTCCAGCAAACATTTGCCCGCCGGGCCTTTTCCCAGCGGGCAAATATTCCTGGACTTGTTTTAAAACAGTCCGCTGGAATCCTGCCTGCTCGGACATGTTCGGTCGTCTGTACAGACCTACCGTACATGTCCGAGCGCCCGCCATCCCTCGCATGCGTCGAATGACTTTGACGAATGCGTGGAAGCATTTAACTGGCAGGCCCGCCCACGTGTCGCAACATCATCGACGCGGCGACACAGCGGACACGCCCCGCGTATTGTTTACGCACGGCTTTTTGTACGATGGTTAGTACAGCCATCGTACAGAAAGCCCCGGCCAGACATGTACGGTGAAAACGGTCCGGCGGACCACTTTCATCGTACTTGTTTGGTCGTCTGTACACGGCCTCAGAGCTGGGGAAGCTGCTTGAATGAATACAAACTCTAATGCCCTGTGTACACACGATCGGATTTTCCGTCGGGAAAAACCTTGAATGTTTTTTCCGAAGGAATTCCGCTCAAGCTTGGCTTGCATACACACGGTCACACAAAAGTTCTCTGAACGTTCGTCCATAAAGAACGCAGTGACGTACAACACTATGACGAGCCGAGAAAAATAAAGTTTAATGCTTCTGAGCATGTGTCGAATTCCGAGCATGCGTTGGAATTTTGCGCTTCGGAATTGCTACAGATAATTAGATTTTCCAATAGGAATTTTTTCTGTCTGAAAATGTAAGAACCAGCTCTCAATATTTTGTTGGCGGAAATTCCAACAGCAAAAGTCTGATAGATAATTGTTATATGTGGCCAGGGGTAGTGGCGCTCCTTATAATAGGTGTAGTTGATGATCTCAATCTAATATGAGTCATAAATCAAGGGTCAAAATGAGGTGATTGTGTTCACACTGCCCTATAATCTGTTGGTACAATACGTAAATGTCGGGTAACCACTGCTAGGTATGCTTATATGGCATATAAGCTACCGTATGTAAATGTAGCATTACCCCCATTGAAGCTGCTGGATTTTTGGTTGGCGTGTTACCTTGTGGCTCCTCCGATTTCTCTAGGAGCGAGGGATGCGTATGTGCATAAACAGAAGTAAGGGAATGTCCATGACAGGTGCTCTTTTGCTGTGCTCTTTATTACCCAGCCGGTATGAAGCACCAGGAAGTCAAAGCTGGCTTCCCACAACCAAGATGGGGGCGCAGAGAACCTAAAGACTAGTGAAGAACTGGCCTTGGTGATGACAAGAATCATCACGTGACGTCCCCCCGCTCTGTGGTGTCGACAGATACTCCGTCGTATCTCTCAGAGTATCTATGCGACTGATTCATAGAATCAGTTACACATAGATATCCCTAAGATCCGACAGGTGTAATTGTTTTACACTGTCGGATCTTAGGATGCAATACCGCGGCCGCCGCTGGGGGGAGTTCGCGTCGTAAACCAGCGTCAGGTATGCAAATTAGGAGTTACGTTCGCTACGTCGCTGCTAGTCTAGTTTCCCGTCGCAAAGTTAGTCGTCGTTTTTGGTGCCTTAACTTTACACAGCACACGTATGTGCTGTATAAAGTATGGCCATCGTTCCCGCGTCGAAATTTAAAATTTTTTCCTTCTTGCGTAAGACGTCCGGGAATACGGAAGTACGCTACGCACGTCGCCGTTCGAAAAAATGACGTCACTTCGCGCAAAGCACGGCGGGAAATTCAAAAGGGAGCATGCGCAGTAGGTCCAGGGTGGGAGCGCGCCTAATGTAAATGGCACACGCCCCTTTGAATTACGCGGGCCTCCGGCGTAGGTTTTCATTGCAAGTGCTTTGTGAATCAGGCACTTGCGATGAAAACTTTACTCTACGATACGTTACGCCGCCGCACTTCTACGTGAATCTGGCCCATTGTTCATATGAGGAGGAGAGGCGAGAAACTACACAAAAAAACACATGCTACACACATTCTATAGGCACTCACATTAAAGTCTTTGGGCCAAAAAAGAGGAGCTCTGCCCCAAAGATGCTCATGGACGTATTTGAGCTTTGAGTGTCAAGCTTCATGTGACTGTACTCTCAAGTGTGAAGGGGCACCATTGAATATAATAGAGATCTTGATGTTGAGTGTTTACATGTTTGGAAAAAGCACTTCAAATCTCTTTTAGGTGTGACTGGGATCTAAGAGCAGGCGGTGCGTATTCAAGTTCAATTAAATGTGATTTACTTTTATGGTATTCCAGTGCTACGGGTTCATCTCAAAAAATAAAAATATTTAAAAAAGTGAATTTATTTCAAATAGTGAAACTCATATATTATATAGATTCATTACACAGAGTGATATATTTCAAGCCGTTCTTTTAATTTGGATGACTATGGCTTACAGCTAGTGAAAACCCAATATTGAGTAAAATTTGAATATTGTGAAAAAATTCAATATTGTAGACTCAGTGGGCCAGATTCAGAAAGATCAGCGGATCTTTCTGCTGGCGTAACGTATCTCATTTACGTGACGCCGGCGCAAGTTTTTCAGGCAAGTGCTTTATTCACAAAGCACTTGCCTGTAAAGTTGAGCCGGCGTAGCTTAAATCCCCCGACGGAATTCAAATTCCGCAGGTAGGGGGCGTGTAACATTTAAATCAAGCGTGTCCCCACGCCGAACGAACTGCGCATGCGCCGGCCGCGACTGAATCCCAGTGCGCATACTCCAAATGACGTCGGCAAATCGTCATGCTTTCGACGTGAACGTAAATTACGTCCATCCGTATTCGCGAACGACTTGCGCAAACAACGTAAAAAATTCAAAACTCGGCGCGGGAACGACGGCCATACCTAACATTAGCTACCCCTCATATAGCAGGGGTAACTATACGCCGGAAAAAGCCGAACGCAAACGACGTAAAAAAGAAGCGCCGGGCGGTCGTTCGTTTCTGAATTGGCGTAACTCCTCATTTGCATATTCCTTGCGTAAAACATACGGAAGCGCCACCTAGCGGCCGGCCTGGAATTGCAGCCTAAGATCCGACGGTGTAAGACACTTACACCTGGCGGATCTTAGGGAGATCTATGCGTAACCTGATTCTATGAATCAGGCGCATAGATACGACGGTCGGACTCAGATATACGACGGCGTATCTCTTTTCTGAATCCGACCCATTGTGTCACACTCTAATCAGCCAATTAACTCAAAACACCTGAGCCTTTAAATGGTCTCTGTCTGGTTCGGTAGGTTACAAAACCTTACAGAAGACTGCTGACTTAACAATTGTCCAGAAGACACAAGGAGGGTAAGTCACAAAAGAACATTGCTAAAGAAGCTGGCTGTTCACAGAGTGCTGTATCCAAGCATATTAATGGAAAGTTGAGTGGAAGGAAAAATTGTGACAGAAAAAAGGTGCACAAGCAACAGGGATAACTGCAGCCTTGAGAGGATTGTGAAGCAAAGACCATTCACAAATTTGAGAGTCATTCACAAGGAGTGGACTACGGCTGGTGTCAGTGCTTCAAGAGCCACCACACACAGATGTATCCAAGACAAGGGCTACAACTTCCTTGTGTCAAGCCACTCCTGAACCAGAAACAATGTCAGAAGCGTCTTACCTGGGCTAAGGAGAAAAAAAGGACCGGACTGTTGCTTAGTGGACCAAAGTCCTCTTTTCGGATGAAAGTACATTTTGCATTTCATTTGGAAATCAAGGTCCCAGAGTCTGGAGGAAGAGTGTAGAGGCACAGAATCCAAGTTGCATGAGGTCCAGTGTGAAGTTTCTACAGTCAGTGCTGATTTTGGGAGCCACGTCATCTGCTGGTGTTGGTCCACTGTGTTTTATCAAGTCCAAAGTCAGTTAGCAATTCTAGAGCACCTTATGCTCCCTCTGCTGACCAGCTTTATGGAGATGCTGATTTCATTTTCCAGCAGGATCTGGCACCTGCCCACACTGCCAAAAGTACCAATACCTGGTTTAATGATGATGGTATCGCTGTGCTTGATTGGCCAGCAAACTCGTCTGATCGAAACCCCATAGAGAATCTGTGGGGTATTGTCAAGAGGAAGATGAGACACCAGACCCAACGATGCAGAAGAGATGAAGGCCGCTATCAAAGCAACCTGGGATTCCATAATACCTCAGAAGTGCCACAGGCTGATCCCCTCCATGCCACACTGCATTGATGCAGGAATTCATGCAAAAAGAACCCCGACCAAGTATTAAGTGCGTACTATACTGGACATGGACATACTTTTCACCAAGCCAACATTTCTGTATTAAAAATCCTTTTTTTTTATTGGTCTTATGTAACAATCATATTTTCTGAGATACTGAATGTTGGGTTTTTTACTAGTCGTAAGCCATAATCATCAAAATTAAAAGAAAGAAATGCTTGAAATATATCACTCTTGTGTGTAACACAACTATATAAAATATATGAGTTTCACTTTTTGAACTGAATTTCTGAAATAAATTACCTTTTTGATATTCATTTTTCTTGAGATGCACCTGTAAATGTTTTAACCACTTAAGGACCGCCTCCTGCAGATATACGTCGGCAGAATGGCACGGCTGGGCACAAGCACGTACCTGTACGTCCTCTTTAAGTGCCCAGCCGTGCCCGATCACCGCCAGAGTCCCGCGATCGGTCCCTCAGAGCTGAAGAACGGGAGAGCTGTGTGTAAACACAGCTTCCCCGTTCTTCACTGTGGCAGCTTCATTGATCGTGTGTTCCCTAATATAGGGAAACACGATCAATGACGTCACACGTCCAACCCCCCGCCCCCTACAGTTAGAAATACAGATGAGGTCACACTTAACCCCTACAGCGCCCCCAAGTGGTTAACTCCCAAACGGCAATTGTCATTTTCTCAGTAAACAATGCATTTTTATAGCATTTTTTGCTGTGAAAATGACAATGGTCCCAAAAATGTGTCAAAATTGTCTGAAGTGTCCGCCATAATTTCGCAGTCACGAAAAAAATCACTGATCGCTGCCATTAGTAGTAAAAATGTTTTTTTTATAAAAATGCAATAAAACTATCTTCTATTTTGTAAACGCTATAAATTTTGCGCAAACCAATCGATAAACGCTTATTGTGATTTTTTTTTACCAAAAATAGGTAGAAGAATACGTATCGGCCTAAACTGAGGGGAAAAAAAAACGTTTTTTTTTTATATCTTTTTTGGGGGAAATTTATTATAGCAAAAAGTAAAAAATATTGTTTTTTTTTTCAAAATTGAAGGTCTATTTTTGTTTATAGCGCAAAAAATAAAAACCGCAGAGGTGATCATATACCACCAAAAGAAAGCTCTATTTGTAGGAAAAAAAAGAACCCAATTTTGTTTGGGAGCCACATCGCACAACCGCGCAATTGTCAGTGCCGAATCGCAAAAACTGGCCAGGTCCTTTACCTGCATAAAGGTCCGGGTCTTAAGTGGTTAATAACATTTATTATTCTTAAACCAGCATTGGTTTTGTGTCCTGCCTTTGGTTGAAGACACTTTCCTCCTCCATGCTAACATCTGACATTACTGGCCTTGGCTGTTTTCCTCTAATAAACATTGAATAATCTGTTTAGTGTTATGTAATACAGATTTCAGTTTCTAGTTAAGTAAAGCAGGATGGGTTCATCATAATCGAGCACCATTTTGCTTGCTCATTGCCAAAGGGTCCATTAGGCCGGAAAGGCCTTTTTTTTTAGATAGGGCAGTTTAACATTCCCGTCTCTCACCAGCAACTAAGTAAGTATCATAAACATTCCAGGTCCATAAATCAGACTGTTTCTGCCTTCACAATGAAGTAAGCGGCTTTCTATTGGGACCCCGAGCACCATTTGTACATGTCTGAAAGTTTAAGCTGATCGAAAGAATCTAACGGGATATTTTTTTTCCTTGGCTGGAACAAGGCAGCTCTCCCTGGAAGGCCCAATGGAATCTAATTTAGTACAATACAGTTCTGGCTACGTATGTATGCCTGAATATTTTATACTTTTTTTAGAAAAAGTCAAGGGGCCAGATTCACAAAGAGATACGATGGCGGATCTCCTGATCCGCCGTCGTATCTCTGAGTCCAGCCGGTCGGATCTATGCGACTGATTCATAAGAATCAGTTCCGCATAGATCTCCCTTAGATCCGACTGGTGTAAGTGACTTACACCGTCGGATCTTAGGCTGCAATCTCCCGCCGGCCGCTAGGTGTCGCCTCGGTCTTTTACGCGTCGGATATGCAAATGAGGAGAACCGCCGATTCAGAAACGAACGCCCGCCCGTCGCTTTTTTTTTACGTCGTTTGCGTTCGGCTTTTTCCGGCAGATAGTTACCCCTGCTATATGAGGGGTAGCTAATGTTAAGTATGGCCGTCGTTCCCGCGCTGAGTTTCAAATTTTTACGTTGTTTGCGTAAGTCGGTCTGGAATACGGATGGCCGCAATTGACGTTGCCGGCGAAAACAATGACGTCCTAGCGACGTCATTTGGAGCATGCGCACTGGGAAATTTCGCCGGCGGCGCATGCGCAGTTAAATCGACACGGGAACGCGCCTGATTTAAATTGTACACTCCCCCTAGCCGCGGAATTTGAATTCTGCCGGGGTAGTTACGATCAGACGGTGCAATTTTCGAGGTAAGTGCTTTGTGAATACTGCACTAGCCTCGCTAAATTGCACCGGCGGATCGTAAATCACATAGATTACGCGGATCTAAAGATCCGCTAATCTATGTGAATCTAGCCCAAGGTTTCCAGCACAGTTCTTTTGCACAAGCACTGATTGGCAACTGTGTAGGAGGGTGGTACGTCGCACCCTTTTTTGCCCCAACAAGCCGGCCTAACACTCAAGCGGAGGGCAGAGATGGTAGTCAGGTGACAATCTGCAGGTCGCTCGCTCACTTCTGCATTTGTGATCTGAAGTAAATATTTTTTTTCGCACGATCGTTGCTTAACTCTAGAGAAAACCTGCAAAGGATTTTATTGTCCTCTGACCTAGGCTTCAGGTGACCATCTTAGGGGGTCCTGAGTCTGATTGGACACAGAGCTTCACCGAGATTTGGGCAGCCATATTGGATCCAGAGACACTATATACAGACCCTACTGGGGGGGTCGACCCTGAGATCGCTCACTCACTTCCACATTAGCGTTAAGAAATAAATACAGCCATCAATCGATAATTGCTTACCTCTGCTGCTAGGGTAAACCTGCATAGGACTGTTTTCTTCTTTGACCTAAGCTTAAGGTGGACATCTTGGGGGAGCCTTTGGTTGAACACAGAGCTCCTCCAAGATTTGGACAGCCATATTGGACCCAAAAAGACTATGTAATAACTCTCCTGGGAGGAAAATCCACTGATTGCTCACTTACTTCCACATTAGTAGTCAGACGTAAATCAACAATCACATGATGGTTGCTTACCTCTGGTGCTAGGGAAAACCTGTAGAGGACTGACTGATTTGACACAGAGCTCCCCCAAGATTTGGGCAACCATATTGGACCCAGAGAGGCTATATATATAGAGGCTGCAGGGTCATTGTGGTAAACCTTGCTGTAAGGGGAGTATGAGATAGGGACAGAGACCTAGCTTGGGAGAGAAATTATTAGCGCAGATAGAGGTTCCTGAGGAGCAGGGACAGCTTAGCAGCAGACCGGTGTAACCTTGGATAATTCTTGAAGTTTGAGGAAGGACCCTTTTGCCCAGCCCTACCTTTGAATTTGCACATCCTTGCACCCTTTATCAACCAGCACAGCACTTTATTGTGAGGATCACTGTAAGCCTAAGGGGACCTCACATTTTTTACGTGTATTATTATACTGTCTAATATTTATTACATAAACCAGAAAATTCTTACAAGATGCTGCCTCATCTGGTCCCCTTAAATCACAGCCACCTAATTGGCCCCATTCACAAGTGTAAATGTCCCTTCTTGGAAGATGGAGGTTGGGTTGCCCATGATCTGCGGCTTATGTAGAACACAATGCTATAGGTTTCTCCAAGCAACTGAACCACCATTGCTTTAATATGGGTGCTCCCTTTACCTCTACTGGTGGGACATTCCAAAAGGATAAGGCCACAGTGGAATAAGTCTCCAAAGGGTTCATGTGCAAGACCAATGTTTTGGCTACCATTCAACTACTAACCAAGTTAATAACGCTTCCATTCATTGCATTGATAGATAGAAGCCATGTTCAGGTCTGTATTACAACAGAAGGGGTCTAGGCACCCATCTGACTGACATTTAGTATAAATGGGTCCCAAGATGACCGTGCTGATTATCCAATTGATTATCAGAAAATGTAATTGTTTTTTTCCCCCAGCAACCTAATAAGATACAGTACAATCTTATCATGACTTAAGCAAAGCATTTTGAATATCATCACACAAGTAACAAGACTTGTCTAGGCGCCCTACAGGGTATGATAAAATAGTATTGTTGTGTTTTGGCTTGCCTAGTTGCTTTCTGCTATTCATTTAAAAAACAGTGTCTGGATTTCGCACCTAAAGAATGCCACATAGGACATTCACAACAACAGTAATTTTTACACTTTAAACAAAGGTTCATCTTTAAAGCTTAACATCCTTAAAAATTCTGTCTTGTGTAAAAGTGGGCTAAAAAAAATGAAGAAACATTCTCTCTGTGTATGATTTTTACAGTGTATGTTGTGTTTGCAAAGCAATCATCAGTGGAAAAATTTAGTGGTCTAACACCTGCTATTTACTGTGCCAACCTCTTAGGAAAAATCTCCATTAGTCTACAAATTCCCTTATGCCCCATTCACAATTTCCATCAAGAAAAGTTTGATGTGAGCTTTTGGACGGAAATTCCGACCGTGTGTACGCTCCATCTGACTTTTTCTGTCGGAATTTCTGACAAGAAAAATTTGAGAGCTGGTTCTCAAATTTTCAGACGGGAAAAGTTCTTGTTGGAAATTCCGATCATCTGTATGCAATTCCAACTGAGAAAAATCTTACGCGTTGCTCGGAATCATTGAACTTAATTTTTCTCGGCTCGTCGTAGTGTTGTACGTCACCGCGTTCTTGACGGTTGGAATTTGGTGTGACCATGTGTATGCAACACAAGTTTGAGCCAAAAATCCGTCGGAAAAAAATCCACTGTTTTCTTGTCGGAATTTCCGATCGTGTTTAAGCAGCATTAGAGTGAATCCAGCGACTTATTTTAAAAAGTGAATGTAAAACCAAAACTTTTATTTTTAGTTTTAGATAGAGTAAGGAAAGAACCCTATTGGGTTATTTCTAGTTGCTGTGTCCTGCTGCAAAGACTTAACTTAACTTTCTGTTAGGGTGACCACATTTTCAAACTACAATTCAGGGACACCTCCCCTTCCCAAAAATCAGCTTGTGCTGTAATGAATCATTGCACAGTGATTGGACACAACATGCGGGATTTATGATTTCTCCAATCACAAACAGGGGGCGGGATTGTGCTCCTCCAGGCATTCCTGACCAGGACAAGTACTCTCAGTGACTAAAGCGGTGATGTGGCAGCCTTTTTTGGGGGCACCAGATTAGCCCGGGAGGGTGGCTGTGTCAGTTTCATTCTGGGACACTGTATTGTCCTGGAATGAAGGTGCCCGGGACAGACCTGCAAAATGCAGGACTGTCCCGGGCAATCCGGGACACGTGGTCACCCTACTTCCTGTCCTTGAGATGCATGGAAGGAGAGGCCATCTCCCCAATGGAGGAAGGTCTAAGCAGGCTTTTATTGTTGACTGCACCTTCATTGACATTATTCACTGGTATTCCTGTTGGAGCAGCATCTGTGACCAAGGAGACATCAGTAAAAAACTGACAAGGGATCTAACCCTAACCACCTAGCCGTGTGTAGACAGTCTATTTTCTTTGGTCTACAGTCTATTTTCTTCCATAAAAGCCAGATCTGCATCCTCTGTTGGTCTCAGAATTTTACCCTGTGTGGCTCAGAAGCACTGCATTGGAAGGGTACAAAGAATATGTCTCCACTAAGCGGCATACACCCCTCCATTTTTTGGAAGTAAAAGCCCCTTTATGGTTACCCATTTTATAATTTTCCAACATCCACAGCTAAAGGGAACTCACCCAGATCTGAGCATTGGACCACACGCAAGTGGCACTGACACCCGAAGGGACAGAGGTCCATTGGAGGCATATGAGGTGGAAAAGCTGTGGGTCCTTTTTTCCCGGGAGTAGCAGTACTGAATCCTGAGCCTTCCTCATTTGCTTCATCTCTCATCATTGTTAGCCCATCGTCCATGGAAAAGTCCCAGAATCCTCTCTGCTCAAAAGGCAGGGCATTGCAGAGAAGCACAGAGGTGCATATGAGAAGTAGAACCTTCATTATTTCCAGAGATAGCCTAAAATGAGAAGAAGTAAGCGGTCAGTTATGTTTGTATGTTAGAACATTTAGATACGTTTATTGCAGGTAACTTAAATAATGAAATATACAACCAATGCTTTTACTTCATAATTACTACTGAAACATCTTTGAGCTGTCCCACAGCATAGTTTTACTTCTCCTCCTCACCCTTATCCTGGTGACTGGACAGTGAAAGAAGGAGGAGCACACTAACCAGCAAATCTCTTTGTCACTATTGCTCCTTTTGTAGGCTCCATTCCAGAAAGGCTTCAGAGTAATCTAGAACACACTGCACATGTACATCATTAGAGGGCCAATTGAAAGAAGAGACAGCTGGTCCCCTGATATCCAAAGTAAGAAGATATTGGCCTCGGGACCCAACATGCGAGGGTCTTTGGCCGATTATGGCAAGATAGCGCTGGTTTTGCTGTTTACCTCATTTGGCCATAACCAATATTTTAAACTCCAGGTCAGCCATCCCACATATTTGCTAACGGTAGGCTGCTAACCTTCCCTGAATTGCGAGCCAAGTTTGGCCTGCCAGATACCATGCACTACTACTACCTTCAGCTTCAACATGTGGTTGTTGCACAGGGAGAAGCGGTTGAATGGGCTCAGTCACCCGCCCCCATGTTTCATGTTTTGCACACCAGCACTGAGACTAAAGGGTTCATCTCCCAATGCTATCAAATGCTGTTGGCGAAACATCTGCAAGCATTTCCCTGTAAGGCGGAAGTCCTTGTGGGAGAGGGACCTTGGTTAATTGACGGGGGATCAGTGGAAGGAAGCCATGCAATCTGTAACCATATGCTCTCTGAATGTTGTGTAGAAAGTGTCCCAGCTATACATCTTGTTGAGAGTCCATTACACCCCGACAAAACTCAATAAGATGGGTAGGTTGCCAGACCCTTTGTGTTGCCACTGCTGACAGCACAACGGAGACCTCATTCCTCTCCTGAGGAGGTGCCCGAAGCTTCACAGGTATTGGAGTGAGGTGGTGGGTACCCTTAACGGAGTGTTTCAAACGACGATCCCTGTTGATCCTCTGTGTTGCTTGCTGGGGGTCCTGGAGGATGTGATTCCTGAGGAATTGACCAGAATCACAGTCTCTGGAGCCCTATTTCAGGCCAGAAAGCTTATATTGATGGGATGAAAATCAATCTTACCACCTACCACCACCTCATGGGTAGCACACATGGGGAATACTCTCATTATGGAAAAGTATATATACCAACATAGTGGTAGCCTGGGCAGGTTTGAACAAATTTGGTCCCAATGGCTGGATACTCCCGGTTTGAGCCCCAGGGAGCTAGTGTTGTCCATAATTTTACAATGTCCATAACACTACTCTACACATGTATTCTGTACTTAGAAATGCAATATTGTGGTGCTACACCTAGGTGTTCATCTGGTTTTTGTCAGCGGAGGGGAACCTCTGTCTTATGTTCAATAAAAACCTTTTTGATAAAAAAATAAATAAATCCAGGTCAGCCATTGCACATGTACTAGAAACAATGGAGCAAAAACAAGGCCATCCCAGCTTCCCATAGTAACAATAGCCTTACAGTAGACCACGAGAGGCTGATATCAAATGCAGTTATTACACTGCTTGCATAAAATATATATACAGCATATATATTGTACAGGACACCACGGATGAGTCCTGAATGGGAGATCTATTTCCCCATTGCTTGGCTTGTGTCTTCCTTTAAAAGGGAAAATGGGAACACATTTTAGTACTCAGGGGTTTTCACCCAAGAAGGTTGAGGGACTCTGGGGTAGTTCATTTTTTTTTTTTTTTAACCACTTCAGACTCAACCACAGCAAGAGACTTGCTCATGATTTCATTCATTCATTAGTATCGTCTCTTCTTCGGTTTTGCATCATTTGTGGTTTTCCAAAGGTTGATTTGTATGTATATCTTTTACTTCATTATATATATATTTTTTCTTTTCCCCCCTCCTTGCTATTTATTATTTTATCTATCAAATTTAATTATAAAACCATACCCACCCCTATCCCCTAATGGTTTGTTCCTTCCTTTCTTGTCTTCTTTCATCTTATATTGTCCTCTGGGGTAGTTCATTCAGAGTGGAGAGGACTGATTTGCAGTGCTCTTTGGACTGGTAAATCCTCATTTGGAACCCAGAATTCGGAGGTTCAGAGAATTTATGTAGGTAAGAGCCTTCAAACCCTAATTACGATCATTTTTCAGCATGTCCCAAAAACGACGTTTTCCCAACTTCATCATTAAAACGACTTTGCCTATACACCATCGCTTTTAAAAAATTATCTAGCAAAGCGCGGTGACGTACAACACGTACGACGGCACTATAAAGGGGAAGTTCCATTCGCCATGGGGCTGCTTTAGCTGATTCCGTGTTAGTAAAAGACGATTCGCGCTTTCTGTCTGTTACAGCGTGATGAATGTGCTTACTCCATTATGAACGGTAGTTTTACCAGAACGAGCGCTCCCGTCTCATAACTTGCTTCTGAGCATGCGCAGATTTTTTACGTCGTTTTAGCCCACACACGATCATTTTTTACAACCCGAAAAACGACATTGTTTAAAACGACGTTTAAAAATGCAGCATGTTCGAATTATTTTTTAGTTTTTTTTCAGAACCTGAAAAATGATGTGTAGCCCACACACGGTCATTTTAAATGACGTTTTTGAAAAACTACATTTTTTTTCATGCCGAAAAATGATCGTGTGTACACGGCATGAGTCCTGACAGGCCTGAAAAGGAACAGAAGGGATCAGCACCTGTCTGTGTGGGAATTAAGTGGTTTACAGCTGTGAGAAAGTGTGGACTACCTTGAAGGAGAGACAGGGTCCTTTCAGACGTCCTTTCAGTTTTTCAGTCCGCTCCGTCGGCTCAGCGGGGATTCCCGCTGAGCTCTCGGCGGATAGGGCGGTCCCCGCACACAGTGCAGGGACCGCCCTGTCTCTGTTCCGCTGTCCCCTATGGGGAACCTGATGCAGACGGACCGTGTGTCCGTCTGCATCAGTTCCGTTCCGTCGGACGGAAGAAAAATAGGGTTTTCTTCCGTCCGAAAACCAGATCCCGACGGACGCGGACGCTAGCGGATGCTCCATCCGCTAACGGACGCGTTCCCATAGGGATTCATTACAAGTCCGTTAACGGACTTGTAATGAACGGACAGGCGGAGCGGACGTGTGAAAGAGCCCAAACTGGACTGGTGTTTGCATCACCTCAATGTAGTCGGGAACCTTGAGCCCTGATGTATGACTGCTATAGCAACGGTGAGCCAACATGTTGATTTATACCAGAGTTATAGACTGTCTTGCATTTGTGTTGCTGAAATAAGCTGTTTACTTGCTTGTTTTTAGTGGACAATATAGACTATTTACTTTTGCAAACGGTAGGCTGGTGATTTTGGGCTCCCCATATTAACAGGGCCAGGTAGTACAGACAGTCGTCCTGTACTGGGCCCTGGCCCCATTAGTTCAATAGGGGGGGCCCAGGCACCTGTCAAACTGGAGGAACAACTGTACTAACTTATTGCTCTACTGCTGGTTCCCCCTACAGTGCTTCCAGGTTCTCCTCTACTCCCTCCCTCCAGCCACAGGGGGCCTTGTCAGGTAGGCTGTACATTGCCACGTGATTTATAACAGCAGCCTTGCATATTATATATTTGTGGATATGTTCATAATTATTAACTTGTGCCTTTTATATCAGCCTGGAGTTAAGCTTTAACTGGGACCTCTGCTGGTTTTGCATCACAGGTTCTCCTTTAAAACGTCATAGTTCTATTCCAAATGCGTGCCTTGAAATCTGGGTACAAACCCCTGCGAACGAGTACAGTACATTTTCTATTTTGAGAAAAGCAACAGAAGGAAAGAATGTGCCTGAATATTGCGGTGTGACTCTTGTTTGAAATGACCATTCTGTCTCTCAGCGTCCGTCTAAAATAGCTGCAAAATTACAGCTTGTGACCAGCTGCCGGCTTGACAATTACAGGAACAAAACAGCCAAAGTACAGTTACATATTGAGCAGAATAATTCAGTTCTCCCTGGGCTGAAACTGTCATTCAGAGAGACTTGCTAGGCTACAAAGTAATTAGGACTGATTGATTGGAGACATCAAAAGTGTAAACGGCGTGACATTTAAAGTTCGGTATGCTCTTCGTATTCTGTACATTGGGACACATTCATTAGAGGAAATCATTGATGGATCTTTTTCTTGGGTATCCTCTATCTAGACATCGATCATGTTCTGTATTATTAAGAGTGAATTCTAGACCTATGGAAGCCAAAACCACTTACAGAACGGAAGATATGCCCCCTTAAAGCGGAGTTCCACCCAAAAATTAAACTTCCGCTTTTCGGACCCCCCTCCGGTGTCACATATGGCACCTTTCAGGAGGGAGGGGGTGCAGATACCTGTCTAAGGTATTTGCTCCCACTTCCGGGAATACACTACTGTGGCAGCCACGCCCCTACCCGAAGCCCCCCGCTGTCTTCTGGGAAAACACACTGTTCCCAGGAGAGAGCGGGGACCAGTGACGGCGCGCCGCGCTACTCGCGCATGCGCAGTAGGGAACCGGGCAGTGAAGCCGCAATGCTTCACTTCCCATTTCCCTCACCGAGGATGGCAGCGGGTGCAGCCGAGCGACGAGCGATTGCTCGCCCTCAGCTGCCGACATCGCGGGTGTGCTGGACAGGTAAGTGTCCATATTTTAAAAGTCAGCAGCTGCGGTGTTTAGAGCTGCTGGCCTTTAAAAAAAAAATTGGCGGAACCTCCGCTTTAATGACCAGGCCATTTTTTGCGATTCGGCACTGCGTCACTTTAACTGACATCTGCGTGATCGTGCGACGCTGTACCTAAACAAAATTGATGTCCCTTTTTCCCCACAAATAGAGATTTATTTTGGTGGCATTTGATCACCTCTTTTACTTTTTGCGCTATAAAAAAAAAAAGTCTGCCAATTTTGAAAAAAATATATACCGTGTTTGCCGGCGTATAAGACGACCCCCTAATTTTCCAGCTAAAATGTTGGTTTTGGGATATACTCACCGTATAAGACGACCCCTTACTGTGCCATTATTACATGCCTCACTGTGCCATTATTACATGCCTCACTGTGCCATTATTACATGCCTCACTGTGCAATTATTACATGTCTCACTGTACCATTATTACATGCCTCACTGTACCATTATTACATGCCTCACTGTGCCATTATTACATGCCTCACTGTGCCATTATACATGCCTCACTGTGCCATTATTACATGCCTCACTGTGCCATATAACATGCCTCACTGTGCCATTATTACATGCCTCACTGTGCCATTATACATGCCTCACTGTGCCATTATTACATGCCACACTGTACCATGATTACATGCCTCACTGTGCAATTATTACATGCCTCACTGTACCATTATTACATGCCTCACTGTACCATTATTACATGCCTCACTGTGCCATTATTACATACCTTGCTGTGCCATTATTACATGCATCGCTCTGCAATTATTACATGCCTCACTGTTCTATTCCCTGCCTCAAAAAATCTCCCTACCTTCTCCTGTTTGCAGCATACAGACGGCGGCCATCCATTATTCAAAAGCCGCGCCTCCTTCTCAGGCTGTTCCGTGATAGGCGGAACACTAATTTTCCCAGCAGAGCCTCTGTTCAGTGTTCCGCCTATCACGGATGTCCTCTCGTCCGAGGCCGAGGCTCCTCCCTGCATCCAAGCCCAATTTGTAGGCATGTCAACTATTAATCAGTGGCAATGCTCAGTTGGCACAACCCTGTGTGTAGTGAGGATGCATGTTGATGTCATTCACCGATGTCAGTTGCACAGACCAAGAAGTATCCCCCCAGCCTGCATGTATACAGACATTGTATGTGTGAAAGGAGTCCAGATAGAGCACTGCTGTGAATAAGCTTGTGTTGTAAATTGCTTATCTGACACCCTCCACCCAAATTTCTAGTGATGCAGGTTGTCTTTGGCAAGCACATGGAACCAGAAACACACTTTGTCAATTATGCCTCATTATATAGTCATATCCTTGATATTTTGTGGTTGAAAAAGCAGTGGGGGGTGGGGGGGGGTTAGCTGTCAACCACAGGATCTCAGCTTATACAACAAATAGAGAATAAGGCAACAATAAAAAGGAAGTGAGACTTCTTTGGGAACAAAATTCTTGCTTAACCATTTGTTGCAATCAGAAAAACCTTCTGGCAGTGGTGTCGCTAGGGGGTGGCTTCTGGTGCTAAAGCCCCGAATCTCTTACTATAGCCCCAAGTCTCTTACCAGGTGCACAGCAGCGGTGCCGTACTCCCACCACGGCACTTTTGCACTAACATTGACAACCAATGTGAGGGTGCACTACAATTTTCACGGTCTGATTTTCTCATTATTATTATTATTATTAATATTAATAATAATAATAAATGATTTTATCATATAGAGTTATGGGTGTCAAATATGCTAACTATACCACATTTCCTATTATTTTATTTTATTCTAAATCCACAACCTACTGTTCACTCAGGTTCTCTGAGGTGAAAGGTATTTCAAAGGTTCCTTCATGTTAAAGAGATTGGGAGAGACTGTGCTAGAGCCAGTTCATGTGGAAGACTATTACAGATTTTTACAGCTCAGACCGCTTGAAAACATATTACCGTATATACTTGAGTATAAGCCGAGGCACCTAATTTTACCACAAAAAAACTGGGATAACTTATTGACTCGAGTATAAGCCTAGGGTGTCCATCTGCATGCCTCACTGTGCCCATGCCTCACTGTGTCCATGTGCATGCCTCACTGTGCCCATGCCTCACTGTGCCCATGCCTCACTGTGCCCATGCCTCACTGTGCCCATGCCTCACTGTGCCCATGCCTAGACTGACGTTTAACATGGAAGTCTATGAAAGGGGTTCCTGGCTTTGAAAAATCAGTGCTCCCCTGCCGTAGGTCCCCCAGACAACAAACTTTGCATACTTATAGAGGAGACATGGGTCCAGGAGACCTACGACCGGCCAGTACCAGGTCCCCAAAATCACCAAAGAAATTACCGTTTAAATGTGTTGTAAAGGTAATTTGTTTCCCCCTAAATAGCTTCCTTTACCTTAGTGCAGTCCTCCTTCACTTACCTCATCCTTCCATTTTGCTTTTAAATGTCCTTATTTCTTCTGAGAAATCCTCACTTCCTGTTCTTCTGTATGTAACCCTTGAGGGGGGAGGGGGCAAGCAGGAGAGTCAGGACACCCACTAACATACAGCTCCTTTCTCTATCTGCAACATAGCGAGCGTCCTGACTCTCCTGCTTGCCCCCTCCCCCCTCAAGGGAGGGGGCGAGCACGACACTCCACACCAGGGAGAAAGCCTCGCTTTACTGTGTGGAGTTACAGACAGAAGAACAGAAAGTGAGGATTTCTCAGAAGAAATAAGGACATTTAAAAGCAATTTACCTTTACAACCCCTTTAACATGGGAGTCTATGGAAAGGGTGCCTGGTTTTGAAAAATCGCTGCTCCCCGGCCGTAGGTCCCCCCGGACAACAAACTTTGCACACTTGTAGAGGAAGAGTGGGGCTACATGTGTGCCAAGTTTACAGCCGGCTGGTACCGGGTCCCCCAAATCGGGGAGATCAGGCGCAAAAAGGTGACTCGAGCATAAGCCAAGGGGGCATTTTCAGCACAAAAAAATGTGCTAAAAAAAAACTTGGCTTATACTCGAGTATATGCGGTATATAGTAAGGTATTGTATGCATACATTACCTTTAGGAGTCATTAATGTAATATTAGGTACACTCAGTCTTGTAACGCAATTATTGTATTGCCCTTTTATGAATTACTCATCAGCCTGAATCTTGAATATGGGGTACCGTTTTTGAGCAACACAATGCAGCCAAGGACATAGTAGATTTGGAGAAGGCTCAGTCTTGGATAACCACTATACAGTAAAGGCATGAGAAGTCTAACCTAAGGCTAGTAAAATTGGCTTGTCTACTTTGAGAGAGAAAGGTATCTTAGAAATGCTATAATTAATAGTATGAATAAAACTAAGGTCAACATACTGTAAAGTTCTGACTGATTCCCTTTTTTTCCAAGAACTGTATGAAAGGGACATCAGATGTTTATGAAGGAAAAATGATTTCACCATCAATATCGGAAAGGGTTGTTTGCGGTAAAATTAACTAAGCTGTGGAATGGTCTACTGTATGAGGTAGTGATGGAAAACTCAACATAATAACTACAACTACTGCGGTTTCCATAATTATAATGACTGTGTTCTGAAATTATTTTGAACCAGGGAACTACCGTATTTATTGGGGTATAGCACGCTCCCGCGTATAGCGCGCACCCCTAAAGTTGCCCCGAATTCCTGTGGAAAAAAGATTTTTGTACTTACATTTTTGGTGTCTTGCGCGGCGTTCATCGGCGGCCTCGTCGGGTCCGGCGTCCGTCTGCGGCTTCGGGTGTCCTCTTCGTCGGGTCTGGCGTCCTTCTGCGGCGTTCTCCCCGCTCGTTTCCCACTTTCCCGCGCCGAGTTTGAATACTGCGCCGGCATATACCGAGCGCAGTACACTCGTGTATAGTCGGGCAGGCTCGGCTACTCTCGCGCTGACGTCCTGTACGTCCAGGACGTCAGCGCGAGAGGAGCCGAGACTGCCCGACTATACACGAGTGTACTGCGCTCGGTATATGCCGGCGCAGTATTCAAACTCGGCGCGGGAAAGCGGGTATCGGTGTATATCGCGCACCCACAATTTTGCCCTGATTTTCAGGGCAAAAAAGTGCGCGGTATACGCCGATAAATACGGTAATTGGACTGTCATGGATGTTGGCAAAAGAGGGTACTTTGACATAATCATTCTTAGTGTCTGCTATTCTACCTTAGTAGGTCCTCCAGGTGGACACTTATTGAGAGACAAAGCTTCTCCTCTTCATATTATTGATATAACCATAGGGCATTGGGCATCGTGAATGAGTTGCCGCAGAAGATCTGTGGCATGAATACGGTACTATTGTAGCACCCTGCTCCCAATGATTGGGGGACTATTATGAATTTAGGGAGCGTTTGAGCCTATAGCTGTCTCAAACTTTACTAATTTCATTGAAATTAGCCTCTGTTCTGGCTATAGTTGTGCTTGATAGAAGTTTTCCCCTGTTGCCTGTAGGTGGCGTTACCACCTCAGGCCCATGTTGGAACACAAGCTAACCATGGTGAGTTGAGTGACTCTTCTCGGCAGCAGCTCAGTGGGAGTGGTGCCCTGCTGTGCTTGCTGGGAGGGGATACTTAATAGGCAGACATGTTTTTTTAGGGTCTTCGCCTCGTGGCCCTCCTGGCGCGAGGTATGTGCGTGTGATTCCAGCCCCGGGACCACGTTGGTCCGAGGCTGCATCGCTGTTTAGTAGGCCCAGCTATGATGGCTGGGTCCTCCACCAAGGTTATAAAAGCCTCTTACCGGATGGAATTGATCTCCAAATTATAAGAGATCAAATATGGCATGATAAGAGACAAAGATGGATAGTATCCCATAGGAAGCCACAGCGCTGGAATCCTGATAAACTGTGTCCTTACGTTAGATAAGTGCTCCCGATGAACCATCCAGGGGTATGCAAAAACAGAAGGGACTCACATAGCGTAAAACCTTCTTTAATTGGTAAAATCAAGCGAAAATTGCACTTACATATAGTCAGCAAACATGGAGCATAAAAAACAAGCCGGCCATCTTGACACACAGCCCGTATCCGGGAAGAAGATGCGCATCTTTTCTTTTGTGGATTCAGTGTTTCACTCGGGAGATTGTTCATATGAATTTGCCTGTGTGGCGGGACTGACTACCTAATTTGAACTTTTTCACTCACTTATGTTTCATTTGATCATTAATTTAGCGCGATCTCTTCCTTTTTGCATTATTGTCTGTGTGGTATAACACTTTTTGATCGCTGCTTTTTTCACCAAAATAAGCGCAATATTTTTTTCTTTACTATGCTGGCTGGGGCCTATGATTCTGGAATGGATCCCAAGCTGTCCGTCCAAGTGGAGGAAGCTGCTTAACGAAGGAGACCGGGGGAGGACCTGCCCTGGAGGAAACCAAGCAAAGCAAGCTGATGTCTCGGGGGAGGCCTGGTGAATTCATTAACAAGGGATCCACAACTCTATATGCTCTTCTACTGTAAGGCTGGAAATTCGGGACTAAAATCCTGTGACAGAGGATTCTTGGCTATCCATTTCGTTCTTAGACGGTCTGTGGCAGAGACAGTTTCCATGCTGTCCGTGCATCATCCCGGCTGCTAGGCCAAGTGAGAGGGGTCTATCCGGGTGAGCAATACCCACTAAAAGAGTGGGGAATACTGCACCTGAACTATTTTTGTGTATTCTGTACCATGCACCCGAACCTTCCCCTTCTCTCTATCCTCTCCACTTTCTTCACAAGTTTTATGCAGCGAAAATAAAACCTAACAGTTGAAGGTTTTACATCTTGTGTGGACATTGCAGTTTTTACAGACTTTCTTCCCTTGACAACGAACTTAGAGGTAACATGCAAAAGCCCAAATTAAACCAGCAGCTTATTTGGGGGTAGTGCTACACTATTATTATACTATTTATATTAATAAAAATAGCCCTGACTGCAGGAAGTAGATGTATGGGACCATTACCGTATTTATCGGCGTATATCGCGCACTTTTTTGCCCTGAAAATCAGGGCAAAATCGGATACCCGAAGCCGCAGAAGGACGCCAGACCCGCCGAAGAGGACACCCGAAGCCGCAGAAGGACGCCGGACCCGACGAGGCCGCCGATGGACGCGGCGCAAGACACCAAAACTGTAAGTACAAAAATAACTTTTTTTCCACAGGATTGGGGGTCACTTTAGGGGTGCGCGTTATACGCGGGAGCGCGTTATACCGCGATAAATACGGTAACTTGAATACAGGGCCACATTCATGCATAGGTGATGAGTAGGATCCCTATGGAGGGTTATAGTGACCCTTTAGTGAGGAACGTGACGAATCACTGGTCAAAGTGATGATCCCATCACATCTGCCTGGAACAATGTCTCCCTATATCTAGTCCCATCCCAAACTAGGCATGTTCCAAACTAGCACATGGAAATTTTATGACACGCTTGGGTTCTTTAAATTTTTTCTGTTAAAATATGACTCCTCTTGTTAGCAGGAAACCATGCCTGGGAGAAAACCATATCTAACGTTAAACAGATCAGCCAACATATTTTCTTTTCCCATTTGTTCGGCTGAACTGTCTGGGCCTGGGGCTTCAATTATCACTTGTTTTTATCTGATTGATGATGGTCTGTTGTTTTTTTGGCATGCCTGAAAATTAATCCTTTGTTCTTTTAATTGGTGATTTTTACCATAACTTCTCAAGTCTGTTTGATTTTTAAACAATTTTTTTATTGTTGTGCAGAATAAGTGGTCTAGAACAAAATTAAAAATAATCAATCAATATATCAGTTTCTTTTCTTGGTTATTAAAGTGGGATACACTCTCTAAAATAACAATACCTTGGATTGCGAGTATAATTTGTTCCAGAAACATGCTTGTAATCCAAAGCACTTGTATACCAAAGCAAATTACCCCCGTAAGAAATAATGAAAACTCAAATGATTCGTTCCACAACCATTTATTAACCACTTAAGACCCGGACCTTTAGGCAGCTAAAGGACCCGACCAGGTTTTGCGATTCGCCACTGCGTCGCTTTAACAGACAATTGCGCGGTCGTGCGACGTGGCTCCCAAACAAAATTGGCGTCCTTTTTTTCCCACAAATAGAGCTTTCTTTTGGTGGTAATTGATCACCTCTGCGGTTTTTATTTTTTGTGCTATAAACAAAAATAGAGCGACAATTTTAAAAAAAAATCAATATTTTTTACTTTTTGCTATAATAAATATCCCCCAAAAATATATAAAAAAATAAAAATGTTCCTCAGTTTAGGCCGATACGTATTTTTCTACCTACTTTTGGTAAAAAAAAAATGCAATAAGTGTTTATCGGTTGGTTTGCGCAAAATTTATAGCGTTTACAATATAGGGCATAGTTTTATTGCATTTTTATAAAAAAAAATAGTTTTACTACTAATGGCGGCAATCAGCGATTTTTTTTCGTGACTGCGACATTATGGGGGGACACTTTGGACAATTTTGACACATTTTTGGGACCATTGTCATTTTCACAGCAAAAAATAGATTTAAAATGCATTGTTTACTGTGAAAATGACAATTGCAGTTTGGGAGTTAACCACAAGGGGGGGGGGGGGGCGCTGAAGGGGTTATGTATGACCTAATATGTGTTTACAACTGTAGGGGGGTGTGACTGTAGGTGTGACGTCATCGATTGTGTATCCCTATAAAAGGGATCACACGATCGATGACGGCGCCACAGTGAAGAACAGGGAAGCTGTGTTTACACACACCTCTCCCCGTTCTTCAGCTCCGGGGACCGATCACGGGACTCCAGCGGCAATCGGGTCCCGCGGTCCCGGAGCTTCAGACCGGGTCGCGGGCACGCGCCCACGACCCACGGCTGGGCACTAGTAGAGGACGTGCATGTGCCCAGCCGTGCCATTCTGCCAACGTAAATGTGCAGGAGGCGGTCCTTAAGCGGTTAATAGGTCTTTCAGTTTGTAGTCCATATAAAAAGATTATAGCAATGTGATAAGTTGTGTAACCATAAAATGTCCGTCCACAAATGGAAGCCTCCACAAGGGGATTAGAAGCAAAATCCAGCGGGAGAATCAGAGTATAAAAGAGAAGAGAGGCGCATGTAAAGCCCTGTACACACGATAAGTTTGTCCGATGAAAACAGACCGATGGACTGTTTTCATCAGACAAACCGATCGTGTGTGGGCCCCATCGGTTTGTTTTCCATCAGTGAAAAAAACTAGAACATGTTTTAAATTTTTCCTATGGATAAAAAACAGATAGAAAAAAACGATCGTCTGTGTGGAAATCCATCGGTCAAAAATCCACGCATGTTCAGAATCAAGTTGACGCGTGCTCGGAAGAATTGAACTTAATTTTTTTTCCAGCACGTCGTAGTGCTTTACGTCACCGCGTTTTGACACGGTCGGATTTTTGACTGATGGTGCGTAGGCACGACTGATGAAAGTCAGCTTCATCAGATATCCAACGAAAAAATCCATCAGATATCCGATCGTGTGTACGAGGCTTTAGTGTAGCAAAATGTTGCTAAATGTTGTACCTTCATTAAATGTAGTCATATTGGCGCCTCTCTTCTATTTAATACTCAGTTGTGACATGACGCTACTCTTATATCAAGACACCGCTTGTATATCAAGTCAAAATGTATTAAAAAATGTTGCTTGTCTTGCAAAACGCTCTCAAACCAAGTTACTCTCAAACCAAGGTTTTACTGTACTGCAAGTTAATTTAAGCAGACCGTTAGCCAAAGATAACAAGGTTAATTAAATAGCCCATTAAATGAAACAATAACAAAACCAACTTCTCAAAACTAGCACTTCCGACGCGCAAAATTCAGACGATGCTCGGAAACAATTCGACTCATGCTCGGAATTATTGAACTTAAAGCGGTGGTTCACCCTTAGAGGGCACTTTTTCCCCTTAGATTCCTGCTCGTTTTTACTAGGGGAATCGGCTATTGGTTTTAAAATATGAGCATTACTTACCCTTTACGAGATGCATCCTCTTCGTCGCTTCCGGGTATGGGCTGCGGGAATGGGAGTTCCTTCTTGATTGACAGTCTTCCGAGAGGCTTCCGACGGTCGCATCCATCGCGTCACGATTTTCCGAAAGAAGCCAAACGTCGGTGCGCAGGCGCAGTATAGAGCCGCACCGACGTTCGGCTTCTTTCGGCTACGAGTGACGCGATGGATGCGACCGTCGGAAGCCTCTCGGAAGACTGTCAATCAAGAAGGAACGCCCGCTCCCGAAGACCCATACCCGGAAGCGACGGAAGAAGATGCATCTCGAAAACGGGTAAGTACTGCTCATATTTTAATACAAATAGCCGATTCCCCTAGACAAAACGAGCAGGAATCTAAGGGGAAAAGGGGAAACATTTTATAAATGGGTGAACTCCCGCTTTAATTCTCTCGGCTCGTCATAGTGTTGTATATCACCGCGTTCTTGACGGAAAATAGTTCAGAGAACTTTTGTGTGACCGTGTGTATGCAAGCCAAGCTTGACTGGAATTCCGTCGGAAAACCATCCAGGGTTTTTCCGTTGGACGTTTTACAGGTATATTCTGAGATCAACGGTTAGAGGCAGGAAAAAAATTATTCTCATTCACATTCCTGATTGGAGCTCACTGGCAGAAAAAATGTAAAACTCATCTAAACTTTGTACAAAAAATGCTCTATATGAGCGTTTTTAACTCCAAAGAGAACAAATGTTCTTTTAAGCCCAGTGTGCATGGATCCTAAGAGAGGGCAAATCTTCCAATGGGGGGACTAGTTTTGGTGACAACCAGGGATTCCCTCACTTTCTAAGGGATTTCCTCTCAACTCCTGTTTTGGCTATGGGACAGGAATTGAAGGGAAATCACCCAATGGGACACACAAAAAAAAAAATTCAGACAGGGGGTATAACCGACCCTTCTACTTTAACAAAGGTGTATGAAGATAGGGGACAAACAAGCTACTGTATCACCACATTTGGGAACCATCTTCACATGTGCTGTGTTGCATATATTGATACCATTTATATGGGCCAGTTTCTGAAATAAGTCCACCTTGTCCAGCCATGTTAATCTGACCCTCTTTTGTGTTGGTGCCTTGGAGGGTCTCCCCATGGGCCATTGAGGACCTGTTGTTTGGTTGGGCATATGCTGTGGAGATGGTAGAATGTAGATCAGTCATCATGTAACCTACCTGTGATGCATTGACCAGAATACAGGCCTCAACAAATTTGTGATCTGACTCTTTGTATTGTATTGGTTTTGTGGTGACCTACCTGTATAAGAACCTAAATAGTAATTCAGACCACCTCACATTCCACCTATTGGTAAACTTTTGGATAAATGGACACTTTAGGTTCACTGGTGGTCTTGCCTACTGGTTGGGTTTATAGCAGTTCATTATGCTGATCACAGAGCCTACGGTTCGTTTGAAAAATTTTAAATAACTGACAACCTGGAATGTCCCAGTCCCAGTCCCAAAAGCAGCCCTCTATAAAAAAAAAAATATGTTTTGGGTTCTAAAGGGTAACTGGTGTTGTCCTAAACGTTTCCATTACATCTTCATTCTATCTCTACTGAGACAGGTTCACCTTTACTCAAATCCTTCATTCTATCTTCCCCATAACATTAGGTATACAAATGTTCAACCAGTCTTTCTAGAAGACTTTTATATAGGGCATATCGCTTTGCCTATTCAGGTCAAAATGAAATTGTCTGTACGTAGGACCCCTAATGTCATGGTCAGGCTTGGAGACCAGTAGCTATAGCAGTAGAGAAGCTCCCACCAATCATCTAGAGTATATAAGTACACAAGCAGGTCACCCTGTCGGATGACACAGGCTCACCCGAGGTGTGTGATCTAAGCACTAACTGGTATTCACCAAAGTTCCTGATGGTGGAGATGGGTACCTGGTCAAGGTCCTCAGGATCGCCCCACCAGGAGTTGAGCAAGCTGCGGTCCAGTAGCTGATATAGCATGTACAAATCAAGCATAGTCGAGGAACAAGCCAAATGTCGAAAACGAATTGTTGCAGGTTGGGATCAAGCAGAAGTGTAGTCTAGGCACAAGCCAAAGGTCGACAACGAATGGCACTGGTGATAAGGGCAGTTAAAGGTATGCAAAGGAGCAAGATATCGGCTGGAGAGAGAACAGTAATCTGGCAAACAAAGCGCAAAGGCATGGCTTAAAGCGGTGATCCAGCCATAATTCATTTTTTGGCAATCTCAACATCATTACACTGAATATTCTTCTAAACATATCAATATTTCCAGATTGGTTGATAAATCTGTTCAAAAACTTACATCATATCTTCTCAAATATCTTGTGGCCGTTTCCATGATAGCTGTGGGCATCTGAAGCCCAGTTCATTTCTCTTCCTGTTTTTCCCAAGAGAGGTGCATGCTGGGTAACCAGCATCTACCTCTCGCTCTCACGCATGCGCAGTTAAACAGCGCTCGTTTTTTTTCAGGAGAGTAAAGCCAACAGACTCTTGGGAAATGATGACACTCATTTCCGAGGAGGCCAGGCGAGTAAGGAAGGGAAGTAGATCCACCGCTGACTAGGAACTAGGCAGATTTGAAAGCAAGTCAAAAAAATATTTTCCTGACAGACTCCATGGCAGCCTACGTGTGGGTTAACCCCGCCTCTCATACCTCATAGGACCCTACTCCCATAAAGCTTTGCTTCCTGGCCATAGACAGTGTTCCTTTTTTGTCCTCCTCCTAGGACCTATTTTATTTTCAATCTAAAAGGTTCAGTCCTGGCGGTTTTTATTTTGGGAGATGATATGTACTAGTGTCCAACATGTCCCAGCTATTAGCAGGGTGAAGTGAACAGTACAAACTGATGCCTGGTAGAGCTTACTATCCAGCCATTGGCTGGCAAGCAACTTTGGTCGTTTATCCTGGCTATTAGCAAGGAGGCCCTTTTCCCCTATATGAAGTTTCCCAGGCGGTGAATACATGCTCCCTGTTCCAGGCTGGACCGGATCACTGGTGAAGTATAATCTTTTATGTTTTAAAATCTCACATGGCAGCTGTTTATGTTTGTTGTTCGTTGCGCCGCACAGCCTTACCTGTTGGTCAAATGGCCGCTGGAACGCATGCTGCGTTCCACCTCTTCCTCCACTCAATTCCTGTGTGTGAGAGCCTGCGCGCGCACGCGAGTCTCCGGCTCGCGCGTGCGCAGTAGCGTCTGATCGCCGTTCGCGCATGCGCACACGGTAGCAAGGGTCACGCCAGTCACAGCGCAGTTGCGCGGTGGACGCGGCGGGCGCGGTGACGTCATTAGGGCGGCAGGTTTAAAAGACTGTCAGTGACAGCTGATCCTGGGGGTGCTCCTAGGATCGTTTTCTGACTTCCAGGCACGGTTTCTGTTGGACAAGGTAAGGTGCCCTGTGGCACTTGGTATCTTCTACTGCATCATGTTACTGCTATTGTACTTGCCTATGCCCTATTCTTATCATCTAAACTTCTGATTGTTTGCAGTGTAAAACTTTTTTCACTATGGATGTCTCACCGCCCCCCGGTGGCCAACCCTTGCACCGCAGGTAGGATGGAAATTTTTAATTTCCTCTGCCTGTCTGTTTGGGTCATTAATACTGTATTTATTTCTGATTTCCCTTTTTTTCTGTTACCATCAGCCCTTCTAGGTCTGATCGTCAGCCTTCAGTCCATGAAGATATTGACGTCACTAGATTACATCGACATCATTCTAGAGCAAGTTCTAAACGCCCAAAGAGCAGGTCACCTTCCAGACATCATGGGGAAAAATATAGATCCACCTCTGAGCGTCATTCCCACCGTCATTCCAGCAGCTCTGGAAGAAGGTCTTGCTGGGGGTGCAGGGCTCAAGTCCCAGAAGACAAATCCCTCTGTGATTCCTGTTTTTCTCGGGCTACAAGAGAAAGAGAAGGTGGAGACCAACAAGTAGAAGCTCTAGTCAGGAAAGTGGTCCTGGAATCTCTGAATAAACCTGATCCCAGTGGTGATATCCTTTCGCCTGTAGTTCCAGCTCCAGTCCTTGTACAAGATGACTCTGAAGTTCCGGGTCCATCTCAGCGTAATCGCTCCTCAAGTTTATCCTCCTTTAGTGAGGAAGAGAGTGTCGTCAATTCCACTGGATTTGACTTTTCTCTAGTCCCAAATCTGGTGAAGGCAGTTAAAACCGCTCTAAAATGGGAAGATCCGGTGGAAGCTCCTAATAAACAGAAAAAATATTTTAAACACCTCAAAAAAGAGCGTCCTAGCTTTCCCCTTTTGGGTGAACTTAGTGAAATGATCACTGATGAGTGGACCTCCACTGAAAGAAAGAATTCCTTGATCTCCAAAGTGTCAAAAATGTATCCATTTAAACGTGAAGAAGTGAAACACCTAGAGTCGGCCCCTTTGGTGGATGCCGCTTTAATGAGACTGGTCAAGCATGTTACTCTTCCTTTAGAAGACACAGTTTCTTTTAAAGATGCTTTGGATAGGAAGATTGATACTGACCTCAAGCGCATATATATTACAGCAGGTATGGCTTGTAAGCCAGCTCTGGCCCTTGCGGCCCTCTCCAAAGCAATGGAGACCTGGACAGATGAGGTGGATTCTACTCTTTCAAATGTGTCTGGTCTCCTGGTCAGAGACCTACCAGTTCACGAAATAAGAATGGCGGCTGCCTTTATGGGAGAAGCTTCCCTTGACATTATCCGCTTAGTGGCACGGGTCATGCTCTCATCTGTTACAGCTAAACGCGCCCTATGGCTCCGTCCTTGGGTAGCCGACCCAGCCTCTAAACAGGCATGGTGCCGTATTCCCTTTCAAGGGTCTTCCCTGTTCGGGAACAAACTTGACAGCGCTATCTCCCGTGCCACAGGGGGTAAGTCAGGTTTCCTTCCCCAAGACCGTCGTCCCTTCAACCAAAGGAAATTTTTTCCCAGGCAAGACCAAGATCGTGCTAGAGAGGCTCGTCGGTACAAGCCGGGTAGAGAGTTCAGGAAAAATTGGAGAAGAAACCAACCTTCGGGTCAAAAACCCACAAAAGGGGCAACTCCGGGTAACCGTGACACCCCTAAGTCCTTTTGATATTGGGATCGCTCAGACGGAGCAGGTTGGAGCTCGGCTTCTGCAATTCCGGCACGTTTGGGCAGCCTTGATAAAAGACTTTTGGACAATCAAGACAGTATCCTTAGGTCACTCCTGGACCTTTGTCAACCCTCCTATACTTCAGTTTGTCCCCACAACTCTGCCTCACTCAGAAGAAAAGAGAAATATCCTTCTAACATACACAGACACTCTCTTGTCTCAGGGCGCCGCTATACAAGTTCCAGCGGCAGAAAGATTTCAGGGAATGTACTCACCTCTGTTCATGGTTTTGAAGAAGTCCGGCTCTTGGAGGCCAGTGATAGACCTGACGCATCTGAACACCTTTATAAAAAAGGAAAAATTCAAGATGGAGTCACTTCTCACAATTCGTCAGACCATTCTACCGGGCGACTGGCTTGTATCAATCGACTTGAAGGATGCCTACTTCCACGTGCCCATAGCGGCAGAATTTCAGAAATACCTTCGGTTCGCAGTAGGCAGTGTTCACCTTCAGTTCACGTGTCTCCCATTCGGGCTTACAACATCGCCGCGAGTGTTTTCAAAGCTCTTACTGGCTGTCGTGGCCTTAATCAGAATGAAAGGCATCCGTCTATACCACTATCTAGACGACCTGCTGTTACTTTCACAGAACAGGGAACAGATATTGATACATCGGGCTCAAGTTATCCTTACTTTGACCGAGTTCGGCTGGCTTTTGAACAGGGAAAAGAGTCATCTAGAACCCACACAGTCCCTAGTCTTCCTCGGTGCCCAGTTCGATACGATCCAGAGTACAATTTCTCTACCCTTAGAAAAAATCCCAGTCATCCGGGAAAGAGTTCGTCTTGCGTTGGAGTCCCCTTTTCTCAAAGCTTCACTTTGTCTCAAAATTATAGGCACCATGGTATCCACGACGCCCATGGTCAGATGGGCACAATGGCGAATGCGTCCTTTCCAGAGGGGTTTTCTCCAACAATGGGATCCGAGGCCCCAGGACCAATTAATCCGGATAACTCAGTCAATGAGGGACAGCCTCCTCTGGTGGCTTCTGCGGAAAAATCTCCTCAATTGTCTCTCAATAGCCCCTGTCTCCTGGATCACAGTTACATCCGACGCCAGCAACAGCGGCTGGGGTGCCCTTTGCCTGAAAGAAGTAGCTCAAGGGAAGTGGGATTTCCCATCTCGAAAGGTAGTATCCAATATCCTGGAACTCCGTGCAGCCTTCTGTGCCCTTCAAGCCTTCACCCATCTGGTAAAGGGGTCGTCAGTCCTTCTAAGGATGGACAATACGACAGCCGTGTCTTACATAAAAAGACAAGGAGGCACTCGCAGTTTGTCCCTTCTGAGGGAGGTGGAGCCGATTATGTCATGGGCTCAGACACATCTGACAGATCTAACAGCAGTTTATCTCCCCGGAACTCAGAATATTCAAGCAGATTTCCTATCGAGGACGACACTCGACAACAACGAGTGGTCTCTCCACAGCGAGGTTTTCATCTGGATCCTGTCACTAGGATTCACACCGGAAGTGGACCTATTTGCATCCCCGTGCAACTACAAACTGGAGAAATTTTACACAAGAAATCGCTGTCCCCAAGCACTCGGGGTGGATGCTCTAACAGATCAGTGGATGTTCCACAAAGCCTATGCCTTTCCCCCAACTCCAGTTATTCTCCGGTTCCTGTCGAGACTCAGATGGGAGAAAGTCGAGGTGGTCGCAATAATTCCTTACTGGCCCAACAGACCATGGTTTCCACTGTTGTTTCAGTTGAGCTTCCGGGATCCAGTTCTGCTCCCATCCAGACCAGATCTCTTGCTCCAGGGTTCGACCCCTCACCCTTGTCCATCACACCTGCACCTGATGGCCTGGTTTTTGAGAGGGAAAGATTGGAAGCGCTAGGTTGCCCAAGCCAAGCAATCTCTACATTACTAAATGCCAGGAAAGTGAGCACCAATAAAGTCTATCAGAGGATATGGTCCAAGTTCTCGGATTACACCTCCTCCATGAACAGTTCAGCCAAAGTCCCCAGAGTACAGGACATTTTGGGCTTCCTCCAAACTGGGCTTGACCTACCCTTATCAGTCAGCTCCTTGAGGGTCCAAGTATCAGCAATCTCTGCTTTCACAGGTATTTCGTGGGCCAGACATTCCCTTGTCCGTCAATTCTTCAAGGGAGCCATGAGGTTAAGACCTTTAAGAAAACCAAGATTTTCTAAGTGGGATCTTCCATTAGTCTTGGACTTTTTTTCAGGAGATCAAGATTCAACTAATCAATCTATCAAAGATCTTTCCCTCAAGATTGTCTTCCTTGTGGCTATAACATCTGCCAAAAGGGTCTCCGAAATTGGCTCTCTAGGCTCCAAAGAACCGTTCCTCACCTTTTTTCCGGACCGTGTAGTGTTGATTCCAATGCTGGGTTCCAAGCCTAAAGTCACGTCAGTCTTTCATGAAAACCAGGAAATTGTACTTCCCACATTTCATTCTTCTGAGGGTTCTATGGTTCATCCTCTGGATGTCGGCAAAATCCTTAAACAATATCTGGAAGCCACAGCGTCCTTCCGTAAATCTGATCATTTGTTTGTGTCATTCCATGGAAAAAACAAAGGCATGCGTGCTTCCTCCAGAACCATCGCCACATGGATCGTCCAAGCTATCCAAAGGGCTTACAAGGCTAAAGGGTTGGCTCTTCCTGAAGCGGTAACCGCTCATTCCACGAGGAGCGTCTCTACATCATGGGCGGCTGCCCGACATGTTTCCCCTGAAGTTATTTGCAAAGCGGCCTCTTGGTCGTCCTTAAATACATTTATGACGCACTATTGCGTAGAACCGGCCTCCTTGTCGTCGGTTAATTTTGGTTTGAATATATTATCTGTTGACAATGTCAATTAAAATTTTGTTTCTTTAACCAGCAATTGCCCACCCGGGTGTGTTTGGCTAGTCATTTCCCACACGTAGGCTGCCATGGAGTCTGTCAGGAAAAAGGAAAATTTATATGAAATACTTACCGTAATTTTCCTTTCCTGATGGACTCCATGGCAGCAGGAGTTCCCTCCCTTTTGCTGGAGTAGGCTATGTTACGGAACACTGTCTATGGCCAGGAAGCAAAGCTTTATGGGAGTAGGGTCCTATGAGGTATGAGAGGCGGGGTTAACCCACACGTAGGCTGCCATGGAGTCCATCAGGAAAGGAAAATTACGGTAAGTATTTCATATAAATTTTCCTTTTTTTTGGAAAATGTTTTTTTTTAGATTAAAGGGAACCTATTGATAGGAAGTTTATTTTTAGGGTGGACCTCCGCTTTAAATAGGAAGTTCATGGGAGGAGCAAAGAGTTCAAGGTTCACTAGAAACAAGGCACATGACAAGATTCATGTATACTTACTTACCCAGCCATGCTTTTCCAACACTATCATGCACTGCCTAATGGAGCAGGGTATCCAGGTATGGGGGAACATTTAATTACCAGACCCAAACCCGGTCATGTTGGAGGGGTGCCATGACATCAACCCCTGTAAAAGTGCCAACATTAGTTTGTCATACCTAACACAGGCAGGGCTGCAGTGGGTGGGACCATGGTTGGGTAAGTATAAATGCCTGGGTGGGGGGGGAGGGGTAGGCGGGCTATGTTTTTAGATTTTGTCATTGGTCTCTTTAACTGACGAGTAGGAAGAACTAAGGTACATATACTTCAAGAAACTTAGAAAAGCAATTGACTATCAATGTTAAAGATTATACAAGTTTAATGAAATGAAATTTTATGAATAATGTACCGGTAATTGACCACATGCCGACCAGCCGCCGCCGTTTTACGGCGGCAGGTCGGCTCCCCTGCGCGAGAGCACGTAATATAACGTCGGCTCTCGCGCAGGCCACTAGGGCTGCATGCGCACCCCCGACTTCCGTGCCTGGCGGGCGCGATCGCCGCTGGGCACATGCGATCGCTCGTTACAGAGCGGGGACCGGGAGCTGTGTGTGTAAACACACAGCTCCCGGTCCTGTCAGGGAGAGAAATGCTGATCTTCTGTTCATACAATGTATGAACAGAAGATCAATCATTTCCCCATGTCAGTCCATCCCCCCCTACAGTTAGAACACACCCAGGGAACATGCTTAACCCCTTCCCCGCCCCCTAGTGTTAACCCCTTTACTGCCAGTGGCATTTTTATAGTAATCCAATGCATTTTTATAGCACTGATCGCTATAAAAATGCCAATGGTCCCAAAAATGTATCAAAAGATTCCGAAGTGTCCACCATAATGTCGCAGTACCGAAAAAAAATCGCTGATCGCCGCCATTACTAGTAAAAAAAATAAAATAATAAAAATGCCATAAAAATACCCCCTATTTTGTAAACGCTATAACTTTTGCGCAAACCAATCAATAAACGCTTATTGTGATTTTTTTTTTTACGAAAAATATGTAGATGAATACGTATCGGCCTAAACTGAGGAAAAATTTTTTTTTTTAATATATTTTTGGGGGATATTTATTATAGCAAAAAGAAAAAAAATATTCATTTTTTTCAAAATTGTCGCTCTATTTTTGTTTATAGCGCAAAAACTAAAAACCGCAGAGGTGATCAAATACCACCAAAAGAAAGCTCTATTTATGGGAAAAAAAGGACGCCAATTTTGTTTGGGAGCCACGTCGCACGACCGCGCAATTGTCAGTTAAAGCGACGCAGTGCCGAATCGCAAAAAGTGCTCTGGTCTTTGACCAGCAATATGGTCCGGGGCTTAAGTGGTTAACTGACGAGTAGGAAGAACTAAGGTACATATACTTCAAGGAACTTAGAAAAGCAATTGACTATCAATGTTGAAGATGTTATACAAGTTTAATGAAATTACATTTTTTGAATAATGGCCCAGATTCAAGAAGCACTTGCGCCCGTGCAACCATAGGTTGCGCGGCGCAAGTGCTTACTTGCTCCGGTGTAACGAGTGCTCCTGATTCAGGAACCTCGTTACACCGACTGCAGCCGAGGATATGACAGACATAAGCCTCCTTATGCCTTCATATCTCAGGCTGCATTCTTGCGTTGGCCGCTAGGGGGCGCGGCCATTGTGATCGGCGTATAGTATGCAAATTGCATACTACCACCGATTTACAAAAGTTGCGCGGGCCCTGCGCACGCAAGGTACGGAGTTTCCGTACGGCGACTTTAGCGCAAGGTTGCTCCTGCTATAGCAGGGGCAACCAATGCTAAAGGATAGCTGCGCTTCCCGCTCGTGAAATTTAAATTTCACGTCGTTTACGTAAGTGATTCGTGAATGGCGCTTGATAGCCATTCACGTTCACTTAGAAGCAAATGACGTCCTTGCGACGTCATTTGCCGCAATGCACGTCGGGAAAGTTTCCCGACGGAGCATGCGCTGTTCGCTCGGCGCGGGAGCGTGCCTAATTTAAATGATTCCCGCCCCCGGCGGGATCATTTACATTAGGCAGCCTTACGCCCGGCTATTTAGCATATCGCCCGCGCAATTTACGGAGCTACTGCTCCGTGAATCGCGGGCATTTCAAAATATTTGCGTGGGCGCAGAGCAAAACTCGTTGCCCTGTGCCCACGCAAATATTGCACGGATCTACCTGAATCTGGGCCAATGTAATTAACAGATCACTGAGAACATACAAACTACTGTATCTGAGGCAATCGATCAAATGAATGTAGATAAGTAACGGATGTTTTTTTTCTGGTCGGTTGCTTTTGTAATACTACACATGCTCATATGTGTTGAGTAAACCTAAATTGCACTGATTATCTTGTCATTGGCCATCCTTTAGGCTCCATTCACACCTCCGCGACAACAGCGTACGGCGTACGCGGCGTATTTTGCCGCGAGTGTGAAACTTTTTTTTTTTTTTTCAAATTCTTCCCATTGCTGTCAATGGGAGAACGCCAATGTCGCCTGAAAAAAAGGGTCCGGGACTTTTTTTCAGGCGACAGGCGTACGGCGTCTATGAGATGTGAACCATCTCCATAGACAGCAATGGGAATTCCCCCCTCTAGCGGCACAAGCGTCCGGCGTCGGGCGTTTTGTCGCATAGATGTGAATGGAGCCTAAAAGCGACGCTTCATCCCAAGCATGTAGTTGGAGCGCAGCTGGACAATGCTTGGAAATAGTTAAGAATTGGAAGAGAAGGAATATCTGATGTGCCTCCAGCAGGAACATTTTCTCAGCCCTTACCTCATGTGTTATTCTAGGCAGGCTACATAGAGGAGAGCTGGGCATGAAGTGTAGGGGGGCCGAGCACTCCTCTTTCAGGAAAGAAAGATAAACACACTCAATACTTGCTTGGCCCCAAGTATAAAGTCTCTGAAAAAAGAACTGTCTGTACTGCTTATAGCAGCCGAAATTTAGGCACATATAAAAGACAGAATTTAATTCAGCTCTGTGACCATAAATATATTCTCTAAAATGTATTTGAATGCAAGAAAAGTAGCTTAATTCTAACTTTTCTAATTCTTAACTCTGTGCTAATGTGCTAACAAGAGACAGGCTGATAGGAGAAGAGAGCAGAATTACAGAAACATAACCTCATTAGCTTGCTACTCCTCCTTTCACTGTCTACATTCAGCCCTTCTATACTCACTGGGGAAGATTTACTAAAACTGGGGCACACAGAATCTGGTACAGCTGTGCGTGGTAGCCAATCAGCTTCTAGCTTCAGCTTGTTCAATTAAGCTTTGACAATAAAACCTGGAAGCTGATTGGTTTCTATGCACCAGATTTTGCACCCTCCAGCTTTAGTAAATCAACCAGTGGCAGCCGTTACATAAAGGGTGCAGGGGCGCCGACCCCCCTAATCCGCTTGCCCCTAATCTACATACAGGGCACGAATGCATGGATTCCAATTGTAGCGGGTTTCTCTTTTTGAGCCACCACTGTTGTAAATTTAGAGGGAGGACTGAGAGTTAGTTTACTCATACATATGTGTGATTTTGAGCAAATTTGGCTTCTGTTCCAGCCATGGCTGTGCTGTGAGTGACCACTATTGTTTGCCTGGAGTGTAGTTGTCACTCCAGGCCAAGGGTGGCAGCAGCTAGGTCAAGGTGATTTGAGTATTCTCCCTCGGCAGCCAATCAGTGGGGTTGATCGTCCCGCTGTGCATGCTGGGAGGGGTACTTAAGGGACAGACGTCACTGGACTGGGGGGGGTCGATCCTGAGTCTGACATCCCACCACCTCCCGTGTGTGGTCCTCCTGGCCGGGGGTGTGTGTTCCTGTAATACTGGCTCCGGGACCACGTTGGTCCGTGGTCTTCTGAGTAGGCCCAGTAGGCAGATTGGGTCTACGCATTGGAAGGTAATCCTGTGCTGTCTGTCCTGAGGGAAGAAGCCGCTTGATGAAGGACCTATCTTGGAGAGGGCCGAGCACGAGGCTGGTGTCTCGAGAGGCCTTGAACCTAATCGAAGGATGCACCGTTTACTGAAAGGCTGGATGGTGATCCCCTGTCAGTCTCAAAGTCTACAAGAAGTTACTCTGGAAATATCCGTGTGCTGAATCCTGTACTGTGAGGATTCTGGACCGAAAAGTGTCTCCATCTGTGGGAAGGTCTGTGGCACAGACACTACCATTTTCCGTGTGTCACCCTGGCTGCTAGGCTAGTGAGAGAGGCCAGAGTGTTTCCGGATTGAAACTACGCACCTGAACCTGAATCTACCTGTTACCCTTCCACCCCTTCCTTGACTTCTTTTAACTTCTTATCAAGTTCAGCAAATAAATCTTAGAAAAAGAAGTGCAAAGTGTGGACATTGAACTTTTTCAGCTCTCATCTAGTACCCTGGACGGCGAGAAGATAGAGGTAACATGCCGCCCGGAAATATTCAGCAGCTCCTTCGGGGGTAGAACTACACAATTATTTAAATTTTTTTAAGCCTGAGGCTCTAATTTGCTTCAAAAAAGGGTGGGCTTGGGTCTCAGAGCCCTGAGCCCACCCAGTTGTGTGACAAAAGCAATTCGCTATTGTCTTCCTGCTTCTTCTCCTGGCCAATCAGATCCTGAGACCCGATTGGCCGAGAGGAGAAGCGACTGTATTGACTGGCACCGGGGAGGATGTACAGGGAGATGGCTGTCCTCATCTGAGCGATCTCTTTGCTCTGCATCGCCGCCAACACAGCCAGAGCCTGACCGCGTTAGTGCCACCCACCGACCGAACCACATGGAGAGTTTGATAGGGATAGGGACATGTCTATTAATTGCCACCCCCCTAAAAATGGAGCCCTAGCAGCCACTGAAATCAACCCCACTGTGTGCTCTTCTAGCTTCAGGAGATTGTAGCCAATGTTCTTGCCTCGATGCTTACCCAAGGACAGTGATGAAAAATATTTATCAAACTGGCTTAGGCCAGGACAAGTGGGATACGTGCCTGGGCACCATGGCTCTGTGTGGTGGGGAAGCCCTTGGAGCTTTGTTTTGGGAAAGAGGAGCCAGAGTTGAGGGAAGAGCTTTTCTGGGGAGGTGAGGGTGACAGTGGCGCTTTGTAGTGGTGTTTCTTCCAGTGACAGTCCTTTCAGTGACACCACTGAGGGGGGTTTTTGTCTTGTCAGTGACACCACCAATGCAGGATAATTTTTTTTCCTTCCAGTGGCACCACAGATTTTACCTTCCTAGTCCTTGCGTTCAAGAAGCTTACAATCTAAAGTCCTTATTTCACATGCATACATACTAGGGCTAATTCGGACAGGGACAATTAATCTACCAACATGTCTATGGAGTGTGGGAAGAAACCCACATAAACACAGGGAGAGCCTGCAAACTCCATACAGATAGTGTTGTGATTAGATGACCCTGGTGTTGCAAAGTAGAAGTGCTAATCACTAAGCCACGGGTCAGGATCAGGGTTGCCAACTTTTAGTAAATTTACAAACAGTTTGTAAAATCCATAATTGTTGCATCTGTTCATAAATGTCAGTTACGGACAAGCAGCCTACATGCAGTGCCGATCCTGACCTCCCTGGGGCCCTAAGCAAAATTACATGTCACATTAAAGTTGAGAAGGGGTCACATTGAAGTTGAGAAGCAGGGGGGGGTGTTCTGCTGTCGGAAATTACATCTTACATTAAAGTGAGAAGCGGGGGGTGCTGACTTACCTCTTCTCCCATGCAGCCAGCGAGTTGAGAAGCAGGGTGGGGGGCCGAAAATTACTTCTCACCAGGCGGGGCCTCTAGTAATTTGGGGGGCCCTCCGCAGCTTTGCGGGGCCCTAAGCAGCTTGCATAGTGAGCTTATAGGGCGGATCGGCCCTGCCTACATGTCCGTAATGGACATTCAAGGACAGATGCAAAAAGTACAGATTTTACAAACTGTTCGTAAATTTACTGAAAGTTGGCAACCCTGGTCGTGATCACTAGCCACCTCTTGTAACATGCCCCCTACCCTGACAGTTTATTGCAGCATGTCTCCAGTCTTTAACCACGCTTGTACCATGTGTGCAGTCTTTGACCATCTCTTGTAACATGTCCACAGGCTCTTATCTGTTGTAGGATGTTCAGTCTTGGACAGTTTTCTATAGCATTACTTGGAGTGAACATTATGTGCGTGATGTCAGGAGCCTCACATGGGGCCCAATATATCAAGAAATTAGACCACTGCTACTCTAAACCGGAAAAAAAAAATGGAAATCAGATTGGTTCATCTAGGCCAAGGGTCTCCAAACTGCGGCCCAAGGGCTGGATGTGGCCCTTTGCAAGCCTTTATCCGGCCCTTGGGGCAGTATTGCTCCCAACGATATGAGGCACTATTCCTCCCAATGACACTAAAAACAGGACTCTATTTCTTCCACTAATAGCAATGATGGACCACTTTTCCTCTTCCTACTGCCCACCAACACTGGGGCCATGTTTATTCTCACTGATGCTCGGCCCTGGGGCATTTTCTACCCCCATTGGTCAGAATCTGGCCCCCCTGAAGTCTCAAAAACAGTAAACTGGCCCTTTGCTTAAAAAGTATGGAGACCCCTGATCTAGGCTATGACTCTATACGCACCATTAGTCATATTAAATAATCCCATATGTCCCTCATTGGGTGGGCCGAACCGTTTCTTCCACCCCATATAGACACAAACGGCTCCAGGTGTCCATCTTGGTTAAATGGCACGATCTCTCGTTGATGTAACACTCGATTATCTGAACTGATTCCATTTTGTTCTGCAGTGGGTGAAGCATTTTAAGAGACCCCTGCACATATGGTTTCTGTTTTAGCTCTGCTTAGCTTATTACAAAATTCCCACAACATGGTTTCTCTCAATTCCCGAGCCAAGCCCCCAAAACTCGACTGATTTTATTTAATCTGTTACATTCTTGGCGTGGTGCGAGTCAAGTCAACTCTACGAGGGGGCCTTGTGCTATCGCTATCTCGCTCTATACTAAGCCTGCTTTAATATTGTCGTATTGTGCTGTGTGTTGTATAGAGGGACGTATGAACCAATATAAAAGTGTTTATTTGGCTTTGTGTACAAGCAGCTGCTTTTGTTTAGTAACCTGAGCAGATGCGAAAGAATTTCTGCCACCATGAAGCAAGACATGATGAGGCCTTTATGTGTTAAGCAGCAGCTGGACATTTCAAATGCCTCCTTGTCCCTTAAGATAAATGATATCCTGTTTATAATCCCCCTCCTTTTCCATTTTACTGAATACTTTACACAAGTAGTTGGCAACTCATTTTCTCTTGGGATGGGAAGCCTTTAAAATTATGCAACAGTTAAAGAGACCCTGTCACTGGGGGGAAAGGGGGTACACTGATCCTAGGTATGACTTGAAGGCATACCTACCCTACCCTACTTGCCGCCTCCTCCCAAACCATCTTGTCGTTATTATTATTATTCAGGATTTATATAGCGCCAACAGTGCTTTACAATATAAAAGGGAGACAATACAGTTATAATACAATAAAATACAAGGAGCCAGATTCACAAAGAGATACAACGGCGTATCTCCTGATACGCCGTCGTATCTCTGAGATCCGACGGTCGGATCTAAGCGACTGATTCATAAGAATCAGTTATGCATAGATCTCCCTTAGATCCGACTGGTGTAAGTGACTTACACCGTCGGATCTTAGGCTGCAATATCCCGCCGGCCGCTAGGTGTCGCTTCGGTTTTTTATGCGAGGAATATGCAAATTCCGATTTCCACCGATTCAGAAACGAACGCCTGCCCGCCGCTTTTTTTTTACGTCGTTTGCGTTCGGCTTTTTCCGGCGGATAGTTACCCCTGCTATATGAGGGGTAGCTAATGTTAAGTATGGCCGTCGTTCCCGCGCCGAGTTTCAAATTTTTACGTCGTTTGCGTAAGTCGAACGGGAATACGTTGCCGCCGAAAACAATGACGTCCTAGCGACGTCATTTGGAGCATGCGCACTGGGAAATATCGGCGGCGGCGCATGCGCAGTTAAATCGGCACGGGAACGCGCCTGATTTAAATTGTACACTCCCCCTAGCTGCGGAATTTGAATTCCGCCGGGGGAGTTACGATCCGCCGGCGCAAGTTTGGAGGTAAGTGCTTTGTGAATACTGCACTAGCCTCGCAAAAGTGCGCCGGCGGATCGTAAATCACATAGATTACGCGGATCTAAAGATTCGCTAATCTATGTGAATCTAGCCCAAGAGGATTAAGAGGACCCTGCTCAGAAGAGCTTACAATCTAATAGGGTGGGACAGGTGGTACAAAAGGTTGTAACTGTAATGCCGCGTACACACGATCATTTTTTGGCATGAAAAAATAAGTTTTTCGGCATGTAGAAAAAAAACTATGTTTTTCCAACGTAATCATTAAAACGACGTTGCCCACACACCATCGTTTTTTAAAAATGCTCCAGCAAAGCGCGGTGACGTACAACACGTACGACGGCACTATAAAGGGGAAGTTCCATGCGGATGGCGCCACCCTTTGGGCTGCTTTAGCTGATTCCGTGTTAGTAAAAGACAATTTGCGCTTTTCTGTCTGTTACAACGTGATGAATGTGCTTACTCCACTATGAACGCTAGTTTTACCGTCTTATAACTTGCTTCTGAGAATGCGCAGGATCATTTTTTACAACCCGAAAAACGACATAGTTTAAAACGTCGTTAAAAAATGCAGCATGCTCGAAAAAATATTTTGTCGTTTTTCAGAAGCTGAAAAATGATGTGAAGCCCACACACGATCATTTTAAATGACATTTTTTCAAAACAACGTTTTTTTTATGCCGAAAAATGATCGTGTGTACGCGGCATAAGGCATGAGCTGATGGAAGTGGTGAAAGATTAGTTGGAGACGTGATAGGCTTCCCTGAAGAGATTACTTTTCAGGGATCGCCTGAAGGCAGCAAGAGTAGAGGATAGCCGGACAGGTTGAGGTAGCGAGTTCCAGAGGATGGGAGAGGCTCTGGAGAAATTCTGGAGACGAGCATGGGAGGAGGAGACGAGAGAGCTTGACAGTAGGAGGTCTTGGGAAGAGTGGAGAGTACGGTTTGGGATATGTTTGGAGACAAGTGATTGGTGATGTAGCTTGGGGCAGAGTTGTGGATGGCTTTGTAAGTTGTGGTTAGTATGTTAAATATAATTCACTGGGTGATCGGGAGCAAGTGTAGGGATTGGAGGAGAGGGTTTGCAGACACTGAGTGGTTGGTAAGGTGAATAAGTCTGGCAGCAGGATTCATGATAGACTGAAGAGGGGATAGCCTATGGAGAGGCAGGCCAATGAGAAGGGAGTTGAAATAGTCAAGGCGAGAGATAACAAGCGAGTGAATTAGGAGCTTGGTGGTTTCATTTGTTAAAAAGGGGTGAATTTTAGAGATGTTACGGAGGTGAATTCTACAAACTTTCGACACCGATTGAACTTGAGGCTGAAATGACAAGTCAGAGTCTAGGATTACACCGAGTACCCTGGCGTGAGGGGGGGGACTGATGGTTGCATTGTTGATTTTGATGGAAAAGTCATGGAGGGGGGCACGGGCAGGGGGGAATATTAGAAACTCATGTTATGTTGTCATGGTTAAACGCTGGGCAACCCTTGCCAGCAAAGCTCCATCCATCCTGGGATCATCTTAATATCGATGAGATCACTGTATTTGTGTTCAATAAACCGGGGGGGGGGGGGGGTATTGAAACTTTGCTTGACTAAGGAAAGAAACACTATAGGGTAGGGGTGTCAAACTCATTGCGTTCCGCATCACCATTATGGTTGCCCTCAAAGGGCCAGTTGTATCTGTAAGACTAAATAAAAATAATAATAACTTCTCCCCATCAAATTAAATAATTGCCTCTGCATTTGATTATTACTAGTTTTAGTAATACCTTAAGACTTAAAGGGGTTGTAAACCTAACGCACACGTTCCTGTATACATGGCTGTGCGTATAAGTGGGTGGTGAAGCGACCACTGGCTGGAACCACATCGTACAGCAGATTGCAACATTTCCGAGCCACGCTGGTTCTTGCATGGCAAGTTCCTGCCTGGCCCCGAAATGTTGCAATATATGGTAACGATGTGATCGCTGATTAAAGCTTAGGACCCATTCCAGAGTTCCTTGGTGTGCTAATGACATTCTTTTGCTCTGACTTGGCATGGTTCCAGCCGGTGGCCGCTTCAGCACCCACTTATATGCACAGCCATTTTTACAGGAACGTGTGCGTTGGGAATAGTGCGTTGACAGTTCCATGGTTGCTGTGTGGGGGGCAGAAAAGAACAAAGAGGAGGTGCCAACTTGGGGGCCCGAGCTTCCAGAGGGACTGGGCCCCTAAGGACGCTCGGGCCCCCCTCCCTGATGGCGGTCTAGCTAGCACTTACCAACCTACCAGTGGTGACCAATAGACTTACAAACTGTTGACCTTTTGCTCACAGAGAATTTGCTCCAACTATGGAATTGTTTCACCCTAGATTTTGTGCACACTACAACCGGAATGAGGAGCAGACGAAACTTGCAGAGGAAAAGGATGGGCAAGCTGTGGCACTAGAGAGCCAAAGCTTTGCCTCCTGAAGTGCTAAGTTTACCTCTAGGTGCATGAAGTGTATACCTGCAGCAGAATGCCCCCTCCCCACCAATTATAGAGCTTCTTTAAAAATTACGCTCCAATCTCTACTGAAAAATTGAACCATAAGAGGCACACAGGGAGCACAACTCACTTGATAAGTAATTTTGTTTTCTGTTCAAGTGCTGCTGCATTGCAACCTTTCTCAACCAGGGGTTTCTAGGGGTTCTTTGAGCAATTTCTGCCACTCAGATTAAAAAAAAGATAATCTTTTTTGTCATCAACAAGAGTAGTATTTTTCCCACTGATCACCAATGTAAGGACATTCTTCTCACTGATCACCAATGTAAGGGACATTCTTCCCACTGATCACCAATGTAAGGGACATTCTTCCCACTGATCACCAATGTAAGGGACATTCTTCCTACTGACCACCAATGTAAGGGACATTCTTCCCACTGATCACCAATGTAAGGAACATTCTTCTCACTGATCACCAATGTAAGGAACATTCTTCCCACTGATCACCAATGTAAGGAACATTCTTCCCACTGATCACCAATGTAAGGAGCATTCTTCCCACTGATCACCAATGTAAGGGACATTCTTCCCACTGATCACCAATGTAAGGGACATTCTTCCCACTGATCACCAATGTAAGGGACATTCTTCCCACTGATCACCAATGTAAGGAACATTCTTCCCACTGATCACCAATGTAAGGAACATTCTTCCCACTGATCACCAATGTAAGGAACATTCTTCCCACTGATCACCAATGTAAGGAACATTCTTCCCACTGATCACCAATGTAAGGAACATTCATCCCACTGATCACCAATGTAAGGAACATTCTTCCCACTGATCACCAATGTAAGGAACATTCTTCCCACTGATCACCAATGTAAGGGACATTCTTCCCACTGATCACCAATGTAAGGAGCATTCTTCCCACTGATCACCAATGTAAGGAACATTCTTCCCACTGATCACCAATGTAAGGAACATTCTTCCCACTGATCACCAATGTAAGGGACATTCTTCCCACTGATCACCAATGTAAGGGACATTCTTCCCACTGATCACCAATGTAAGGAACATTCTTCCCACTGATCACCAATGTAAGGAACATTCTTCCCACTGATCACCAATGTAAGGAACATTCTTCCCACTGATCACCAATGTAAGGAACATTCTTCCCACTGATCACCAATGTAAGGAACATTCATCCCACTGATCACCAATGTAAGGAACATTCTTCCCACTGATCACCAATGTAAGGAACATTCTTCCCACTGATCACCAATGTAAGGGACATTCTTCCCACTGATCACCAATGTAAGGAGCATTCTTCCCACTGATCACCAATGTAAGGAACATTCTTCCCACTGATCACCAATGTAAGGAACATTCTTCCCACTGATCACCAATGTAAGGGACATTCTTCCCACTGATCACCAATGTAAGGAACATTCTTCTCACTGATCACCAATGTAAGGAACATTCATCCCACTGATCTCCAATGTAAGGAACATTCACCCGACTGATCACCAATGTAAGGAACATTCTTCCCACTGATCACCAATATAAGAAGCTGTAGATATTGTAACTATTAGCAAAAATAAATAGTTCTCTAAGCCCGGAAGGGGTTCCTCTAGTTAACCCAACTACCTATTGTGTGGCGCAGAGCCTAATGCAATAATTCTACTGGATGTCCATGTACTGTATATATGAGCAACAGCTGTCTATTGCAAAACCAGATGTGAAGTCCCATCTCTGCTTCTCATCCGTCACTCGGTCCGGTAAGCGTTGCTGTAGCTTTGTAATGTTATAGTACACAGTATGGAAGGGGGTGCATTTAACTTACATAAGCATTTTATCAAGTGTTCAAAAGCCTTTGCAAGTGTAAGATTCTTACTCCTTCATCTCAAGCTGGGTTTCCTCTGTTTTTGATCCCCCTTTATTTGCTTTTATTCTAACACCTCCTCCCTTCCTTCCCAGCATTTTCTTAAAATAATATTACACGTATACGAAAAGTGCACTTGCAAGAAATTTTTCGGTTGTCCACACAATCAATACTCGGTTCATTTTCACTGCTTCATTACAAGAAAGAAAGTTGAGGATGGATTGTTTGCAATTGAAGCGTTAACAACCGCATTTATTTGACCAATAAGTCCCATACTGAGCCACACGGCCCACAGTATAAAGATGGCAAAGTGCACCTGTCATCTATACACAGTAGGAGCAGTCATTTTTGAACCAATATTTAGCAAAATTTTGAAGGTCAATGTGTAATAGGCCCTGACGCAGTTTTTTGAACATCAATTCCATTTAAAGAGGAACTCACTTTTACCATTCACTCTGTGTTATTCAAAATTCACATACCCACCTGGACAGCAAATCCAGCGTTGCCCTGCTGAGATCTGCAGCACAATTGTCACAATGTCACACTCCAGGTCCGACACCACCATCTTTGTCACTGACATCATCCGGGTCCGGCTGCTCCTTCCTAGTTGAGGCAGCCTGGCCCTCTGATGACATGCCACTGAGTGGAGAAGACGTCGTTCTCACCTAGGTGAGAATAGTGGTTGGGGTGAATTAGAAAATAAAAAAAGAAAAACAATAACATTTACCGTATATACTAGAATATAAGCCGAGTTTTTCAGCACATTTTTTTGTGCTGAAAATGCCCCCCTCGGCTTATACTCGAGTCACCTTTTTGCGCCTGATCTCCTGGATTTTGGGGACCTGGTACTGGCCGGCCGTTAGTCCCCTGGACCCCAATCTTGGCACTCATGTAGCCCCACTCTTCCTCTAGAAGTGTGCAAAGTTTGTTGCTCGGAGGACCCACGGCCGGGGAGCTCTGATTTTTCAAAGCCGGCACCCCTTCCATAGACTCCCATGTTAAACAGTAATTTCTCCGGTGAATTTGGCGACCCGGTACTGGCCGGTCGTAGGTCCCCTGGACCCAGATCTTGTCACACATGTAGCCCCATTTCTCCTCTACAAGTGTGCAAAGTTTGTTGTCTAGGGGATATTCGGCTGAGGAGCACCGATTTTTCAAAGCCGGGCATCCCTTCTGTATACTCCCATGTTAAACGTCAGTCTAGGCATGGTCACAGTTAGGCATGGACACAGTGAGGCATGCAGATGGACACCCTAGGCCAGGGGTGGCCAACCAGTGGCCTGGGGGCCACATGTGGCCCGCGGAGCCCTCTGATGTGGCCCGCGACCTCCTGCTCTAAAATGGCGGATTGGCAAGCCCAGATCGCAGGTTGCCAAATCGCCATACCGCAGCATCAGTGTTGTGAATGAAGCTGGTGGTAGAGGAAGAAAGCGGCTGCGGAGCAGAGCCCCATAAGCCGATGCGTCCTCTACAGCGCCAGATTTTACCACAGGGGGAGTCTATGGCAAAATCCAACCAACCCGTAGGATAGACACAGGTGCACTATGCTACGCCTGCGGTGTGGGTAAACCGCAGCACATCAGTGTGAAAGCAGTCTTAGGCCCTTCTTACACGATCAGCCTGACCAAATGGGACCCTCAATTCCCCTCTATAGAGTGACAGATGTCCGTTTGTGCCCACCTACCTCCAATCTGAAAAACAGAAAGGAAGTCGTCCCCTTCCATCTGGGCAGACCGGAGGGCCTATAGAGTAGCCTTGACCTGTCATCCGCCCGCTCCGCTCACTGTGGCCCGCGACTGGTTACCAAGTTGCTTAAGTGGCCCTCACTCTTCAAAAGATTGGGCACCTCTGCCCTAGGCTTATACTTGAGTCAATACGTTTTCCCATTTTTTGGTGGTAAAATTAGGTGCCTCGGCTGATATTCGGGTCGGCTTATACTCGAGTATACATGGTATATATATTTCTTTATGTTTTACATTGAGGGGTTGGGTAGGTGTGCAATGATGCCTACTGCATCTAAAGTATGGTGGTCTCCTTTAAAGTATATATAAAGTCTATCGATACTCTGGGCTCTATTTCCAATGCAACGAAAATATTACTTAATTTTTTTTACTTGGTGGTTAGATTTGTTATTTATTATTAAAAATCATTGGGCCAGATCCTCAAAAGATATACGGCGGAGTAACTGCTGTTACTCCGTCGTATCCCTGGTCCTAACTATGGAACTGATCCACAGACTCAGTTTCCCATAGTTAGGACGAAGATCCGACATGTGTAATTGAATTACACTGTCGGATCTTAAGGATGCAATTCTAGGCCGGCCGCTAGGTGGCGAGGCCATTGAGGCCGGCGTAGAATATGCAAATGACCAGTTACGGCGATCCACGAACGCTCCGACGGGCCCGACGCTCTAAATCTACGTCGTTTACGTCGAGTTCCGCCGCGTAAAACTAGGGCTAAGCCCTAGTTGTCTTAAGCCATGTTAAGTATGGCCGTCGTTCCCGCGTCGAATTTTAAATTCTACGTCGTTTGCGTAAGACGTCCGTGAATGGCGCTGGACGCCATTTACGTTAACGTCTAAGCAAATGACGTCGGAGCGACGTCAGTTAGCGCAATGCACGTCGGGTAATTTACCCGACGGAGCATGCGCAGTACGTCCGGCGCGGGAGCGCGCCTAATTTAAATGGGACTCGCCCATTTGAATAGGAACGCCTTGCGCCGGACAGATTTAAGTTACAGCGCCGCAAAATTCCAGGTAAGTGCTTTGTGGATCGGCACCTAACTTGGGAATTTTGCGGCGGAGTAACTTAAATCCGAAAAGTTACGTTGCGCCGCGGCTTTGTGGATAACCCCCATTGTGCAGTGAAATCAGGCTGGACGGGAGATTAGCTACTATGCCTTTGTATAGAGGAAATTTTTCTTTGTGTGGTCACCTAGGCAGGAAGCTAGGGGAAATCCACCTAGTGGGACAGTAATGGAAACCTGGCAACAAAACAGTTTTTTTTTTTTTTATTGGAAGTGAAGGTTTACAATCGCTATATTCATGTAACTTATTTTATAGCGCTGACACTTTTTCCACAGCATGATGCAGAGAACATTAAATCATTGGCATTAGTCCTCAGGAGCCCACAATCTAATCTCTGCACCAGTCACATACTAGTCATCTTGAGAGGAAGCCAGTATGTTGTTGGATTGTGGGAGGAAACACAAGCACACACAGGAAAACCACCCAACACGTACAATCTCAGCACACCCAATGTCCTTCCCCCGAAAGCAAATCCAGAATTACAGCATGCAAGACAACACTGCTAACCTTTTAGCTTAATGTGCCTTTTAACCACTTAAGCCCCGGACCAATATGCTGCCTAAAGACCCAAGGGGTTTTTACAGTTCGGGACTGCGTCGCTTTAACAGACAATTGCGCGGTCGTGCGACGTGGCTCCCAAACAAAATTGGCGTCCTTTTTTCCCCACAAATAGAGCTTTCTTTTGGTGGTATTTGATTACCTCTGCGGTTTTTATTTTTTGCGCTATAAACAAAAATAGAGCGACAATTTTAAAAAAAATACAATATTTTTTACTTTTTGCTATCATAAATATCCCCCAAAAACATATATACATTTTTTTTTTCCCTCAGTTTAGGCCGATACGTATTCTTCTACCTATTTTTGGTAAAAAAAATCGCAATAATCATTTATCGGTTGGTTTGCGCAAAATTTATAGCGTTTACAAAATAGGGGATAGTTTTATTGCATTTTTATTTATTTTATTTTTTTTACTACTAATGGCGGCGATCAGCGATTTTTTTCATGACTGCGACATTATGGCGGACACTTCGGACAATTTTGACACATTTTTGGGACCATTGTCATTTTCACAGCAAAAAATGCATTTAAATTGCATTCTTTATTGTGAAAATGACAGTTGCAGTTTGGGAGTTAAACACAGGGGGCGCTGTAACATTTAGTGTTCACTTAGTGTGTGTTTACTACTGTAGGGGGGTGTGGCTGTAGGACTGACATCATCGATCGAGTCTCCCCTATAAAAGGGATCACTCGATCGATGCGCCGCCATAGTGAAGCACGGGGAAGCCGTGTTTACACACGGCTCTCCCCGTTCTTCAGCTCCGGGGAGCGATCGCGACGGGGCGGCTATAAACAAATAGCCACGCCGTCGTCCCGGATCGCTCCCCAAAGCTTACCGACCGCCGCATGTACCGGGGGGGGCTCCCGATCGGACCCCCCACCCACGTCAAGCAGAGCACGTGCAGGTACGTTGATGTGCCTGTCCGTGCCATTCTGCTGACGTATATCTACATGAGGAGGTCGGCAAGTGGTTAAAGCCCAGTTGTATTTTTTGCATGTGAAGTAAAAAATATATAATTTTTTTAATTTTTGTAATGTGGCTAATTGATCCCCACAGTGGGCAAGTAGGGGAATCCCTGACCTGCAGCTACATGTATACAAATGGGCTGGTATGTTAATGACATAATCGAATATGGCCATTCTAAGTCATTGATGTTGACCTAATATGACCTATGACCTAATATGGCCATCCCTGCTTTGTGCACATGCAGCTGCAGGGGAGGGGGGGGGGATTCCCTGCTTGCAGCTGATTGGCCAGGCACTGACAGCTTCCTTCTGGATTTGGCCAAACATAGGTTCTCTAACCAAACCCAAGCCTAAACCCAAACTCATTCTGATCTCCAATTAGCAGTGAGCTTGAGCTTTGCTGATTACTCTAGCTGTGACTCATCAAGGGGCCATGTTGGACCTCTACAGAGCGACCACTGGTTTGATACAAAAAGCATTGCCTCTCTGTAACTTAAAGGGGTTGTAAAGGTAAAAGTTTTTTTCACCTTAATGCATCCTATGCATTAAGGGCATCCTATGCATTAAGGTGAAAAAACATCCGATGGTCCCGCCCCCCCCCCCCCCCCCGAGCCCCCGTTTTACTTACCTGACCGTTCGAATTTCCCGTGCGCGTTCACGTGATGTTCTTGGTTTCCCAGCCTGGCCATTGATTGGCTAGGCTGGGCGGATTGATAGCAGCGCAGCCATTGGCTGGTGCTGCTGTCAATCACAGCGGATGACGCGGCGCGCCGGGGGGCTATGGCCGCCGATGTATCACGGGAGCTCGCTCGCAAAAGCTTTCCACCATGCGAGGGAGCTCGCATGAACGTGGAAAGCTTTTGCGAGGAGGAGCCGAGACAGCCGCCGAGGGACCCCAGAAGACACGGATCGGGGACACTCTGTGCAAAACGAACTGCACAGCGGAGGTAAGTATAACATGTTTGTTATTTAAAAAAAAATAACATTTCTGCCTTTAGTGTCCCTTTAAAGGATTTGAAAAGTCAGAAGTTTTTTTTATATCAATGTATTCTATGCATTAAGATAAAAAGCCTTCTGTGTGCAGCAGCTGCTCCAGCACCTATCGCTTCTTGGTCTTTTGGCGAAGATCAAGTTTAGTATCTGTTCTTATCGGTTACCAGGTGGTGGCGCTGTGCTACTGTCCCTAGCCTACAGCAGTGGGCTGGGGGTGGCGATGGCTATGCAAATCCACTTGATGTAATGGTAACCTGGATGGTTAGTATAGTATGAAGGCCGGGCCCTAAAGAAAGCCTGTGTTGTATGTGCCCCAGGAGTGGCAGTCCAGGGTGCCGTAATTCTCACCGTTAGTGGAGGCACTAGGTCACTGCACCATACACACTTTTTTCTTTCCCGGCCTCTTGGGCCGGGCTTTTTTGTTAGGACCAGAGGAATGTTTATTCCTGGTCGGAAGGCCGGCCATTGTATTACACAATGGCACCTCGCACTTCTCCACTTCCCTTTTCCCCACCTTTATGTTTGTTGTGTCCGTCACTTTATGTCTTTTTTGTTGTTGTTGGGTTTGTACACGTTTCACGTTTGATCAGCAGGGTGTAGGTCCTCTGGCCTGCCCTGAACTTCTTGGGAGGGGGTCGATATGGCCTTCTGGCATTGTTCCCCCTTTCTCATGGGGTCTCCCTTCAGGGAACCCCATCTAATACTTGAAGTGGTCTGTTTTGGCAGACCTCCCAGAGAACGGGGTCCATATGGTTTTAGCCAGATGGACCATGTGAAGTACCCCAGGCCCTGTCTGGAGTCTAACGCCCTGGGAGATCAGGGCAAAGGTCCCTTCTCTTCGGAGGAGGACCATATGTACACCCTGTGCACGTTTTGTTTCACTGTTTGGTGTGCACTTTTTTGCACTGGGTGGAGTTTTTGGAGTGTGTTCACACACCATAGGCTTTAAAAAAAGGGAGCTGTGACTCGGTCAGGTGCCCCATAGCAAGATGCTTGCTGTGGGGGCACTGAACAGGAGGGAAGGGCCTGGAGCTCCGAAGAGGGACCCAAGGGGAGGAGGATCTGGGCTGCTCTGTGCAGAACAACTTCCCAGAGAAGGTAAGTATAACATGTTTGTTATTTTTATTGAAAAAAATATGAGATTTTACAATCCCTTTAATGCTGGGGGAAGCATTTTAGACTCATTGGGGCAGATCCACAAAGATCTGCGCCGGCGCATCGTATCCGAGATACGCTACGCCGCCGTACCTTACCTGGCTTTAAATCGAATCCATAAAGAATTTGCGCCGTAAGTTACGGCGACGTAGTGTATCTCAAGCGGCGTAACGGCGCGGAATTCAAATCGGCGATTAGGGGGGCGTGTTTCATTTAAATGAAGCGCATCCCCGCTCCGAATGAACTGCGCATGCGCCGTCCCTAAATTTCCCGCCGTGCATTGCGCTAAATGACGTCGCAAGGATGTCATTTTATTTAACATAGACGTGAATTACGTCCATCCCGATTCACGGACGACTCACGCAAAAAAAAAATCAAAATAAACGCGGGAACGGCGGCCATACTTAACATGGCAAGTCTAACTATACGCCGCAAAACACCAGATTTAACTATAAGCTGGAAAAAGCCGACTAGAGACGACGTAAGAGAATGCGACGGCTGCGCGTACGTTCGTGGATCGTCGGAAATAGCTAATTTGCATACTCGACGCGGAAAACGATGAGAACTCCACCCAGCGGACGCCAAAGTATTGCATCTATGATCCATAGGCGTACGAAGCCATACGCCTGTCGGATCAAACCCAAATGCCATCGTATCTTGGTTTGAGGATTCAAACCAAAGATACGACAAGGGAAATTTGAAAGTACGCTGGCGTATCAGTAGATACGCCGGCGTACTCGCTCTGTGGATCTGCCCCATTGTAGGGATCAAAAAGTCCACATTGAACTTAGGCCTCATGCACACTGGACGTTTTTGGATGTTTTTACAGCTGCTGTTTTTGGTGTAGTGTGGGAAGAAGAAGCAGCACAAGGAGCCAATCCATTCAGATGCTGATAGGAGAAGAGAACGAAATCACAGAGAGATGAGTTCATCACTGTGCCGCTTCTCCCTTTATTGTCAACTCCCAAGCTGAGGGTGGATCCAGGATGACCTGGGCTCAGAGGAAGTGGGTTGAATAAGGCCATCAGACTGAGAGCATTTAGCATTTGAACAAAAAATAAAGCCGAATATTGCAGCAAAAGCTGGTTTTATTATTTTATCTTTTTTTAATAGGCTATACATTTTTAACTTGTTATTTTTTTGGATAAAGTCTTGCTTTTTAAAAGAAACTTCTCCTGCGAGAAACACAGCTGCTGTAATTTTTGACTTTTTCTTTGAAAATGCAGTTTCGGAGGTTTCAGAGAGAGGTCGGCAATAGCAACCTTTAAAAATGTTTTTCATGAAAGCTTACTTTCAATTAACACTTATAACTCCATTTTTTTAAATGAAAGAGAAAGTAATCGCAATCCCTGAACCCGGCATCCTCACATCCTGTGTTTCCAAGGTAAACCTGCACACCGTTAAAGTATAACTAAAAGCAAAACTTTTCTTGGTTTTGGAGTGGCGAGGCATTAGAACCCCTGTCAGACTTTTATTGCTGCCTTTGCCCCTTTTGGAGAGTTTTGTGTTAGTAGTCCCGGTGACTGTTAGGAAATCCCCAAATTTGGGTTGTCACCAGAATAGGAGTAGAGGGGAATTCTTCCAATAGGAACACTAGTACTGATGGCAACCAGGGATTCTCTTACACACTTCCTGTTGTGGCTATGGGACAGGAAGAGAAATCTCCCTATTGCCAGGTGCTGGACTACAGAAACACGAAGAAGGAGGCATTGTCCTCTTTAGGCCTCATGCACAGGGCATTTTTACAGCTGCTTTTAGCAGCGTCGGACATTTTTTTGCAGCTTAACCACTTAAGGACCGCCTCCTGCACATTTACGTCGGCAGAATGGCACGGCTGGGCACATGCACGTACAGGTACGTCCTCTTTAAGTGCCCAGCCGTGCCCACCCGGTCCAAAGCTCCGTGACCGCGGGACCCGCGGACCCGATCGTCGCTGGAGTCCCGCGATTCGGTCCCCGGAGCTGAAGAACGGGGAGAGCTGTGTGTAAACACAGCTTCCCCGTTCTTCACTGTGGCGCCGTCATCGATCGTGTGTTCCCTTTTATAGGGAAACACAATCGATGACGTCACACCTACAGCCACACCCCCCTACAGTTAGAAACACAAATGAGGTCACACAACCCCTTCAGCACCCCTTGTGGTTAACTCCCAAACTGCAATTGTCATTTTGAGGCCTGGACCATACCAGGCCTCAACATGGGGGATGAGTGCTTTAAGGCAGGTGAGCTGACCCACCCCAAAGCACCTTGTCCACATGTTGATAGGGACAAGGGCCTCTTCCCGACAACCCTGCCTGTTGGTTGTCGGGGGCTGCGGGCAGTGGGGTTTTAATAAGGGTGCCCCCAAATACCAGCACCCACCCTATGTGAATGAGCATTGGGGAACATTGTACCCCTACCCATTCACCCCCAAAAAAGTGTCAAAAATAAAAACGTTTTTGACAAAGTAATTTACTGAAGCAGCGCTAGTGTCTCTTTTCCTTCCGATTTTTTCTCCCTCCAGCTGCCAAAGCACCCACCACCCCATGTTAAGGACATATAGCCTGGTATGGTCCAGAAAGGGGGGAGCACTCACTCGCTCGTCCCCCCACTTTCCTGACCTGCCGGGCTGCGTGCTCGGATAAGGGTCATGTATGGTCTTGGGGGGGGGGGGGGGGCAAGACCATACCAGATGATGGGGCACTAATTCTCCCACTAATATCAACAGTGGGCACTATTACTCCCACTGATACCAACAGTGGGGCACTATATCTCCCACTGATACCAACAATGATACACTATTCCTTCCACTGGCACCACCAACTGGGCACTATTCCTCTCATTGACATCAATAATGGTCCACTATTCCTTACACAGGCACCAACATGGGACGATCCCTATCCCACGATCCTCCAACTGATGCCAAAGATGGAGCACTATTCTTTCACTGACAACAATTATTGGCACTTGTCTCCTCCACTGACACCAATGATAGAGCTCTATTTCTTTGCTGATGCCCATGATGGAGCAGTATTCCTTCCACTGACACCAATAAGGCGGCTTTTTTCCTCCCACTGATACCAATGATGGGACACTATTTTTATTCCTACTGACCAACCACTGACTACCAATCCTGAGGCATTGTTTACTCCCACTAATGCTGGGGCATTTTCTACTCCCCACTGGCCCTCCTACAGTCTGAAGGATAGTGAACTGGCACTTTGTTTCGAAATTTTGGAGACCCCTGCTCTGGAGGATCCCTGATTGAGAAAGGTTGTCCTAGACATTTGGAATTATTCAACCCTTGCAGTGCGGGGGACCTCAGTGTGGGGGGTTGATTTTTGTTAAATGACTGGAGTTGGGCTTTAACATAGCTGCAGCCCCGGTTCCTAAGCTTTTTTTTAGACGGTACAGTAAATCTTTAAGTATGTTATAGTCCCTGTGCATTCTTTAGTCATGAATCACTGATGGGGAAAGTTGGAGACTGTCCAGGCTGATCAATCATTGTACTGCTGATAGGAGACAGGTCTATGCGGAATGTTTTACAGTCAGACATGAGCTGCATAGAAGGAAGGGGGGCATTTCTACAAACTGACATTTCTACTTTTGCATGACGAAAAAGCTCTGTATTCCATGTGATCAGGGACAATTTACTTCAAAGACAATTAGGGTCTGTTGTTTTTAACAGGGCACACCCTGCAGAGAAAAAGAGGGTGCACCGGCCTTGTGCATTAACCAATACACCTTTCACTTGATAGTGAAAAATGTATTGTACTCGTAAAACATGCCAATTGCAAAATTCTGACAAATCAACCAGAACTGGTAGCACCACTTAAGATACACCAAAACAATGTCCCAGAGTTCTGTAGATGCTTAAGCGTTTTGAGGGAGCCCCCTCTGATGAAGAGGGGGCACCCTTGAAATGTGCAAGCATCTGCAGAACTCTGGGACATTGTTTTGGTCCATTTGGAGGAGTTCAAACCCAACACAAATTTCCAAAAAATCAACCAGAACTGATAGAACTCCTCCAGATGGACCAAAAAATGGCCCAGAGTTCTGCACATGCCTACACAATTCGAGGGTGTCCACTCTTCATTAGAGTGGGCACCCATAAAACGCAGTACTTTAGGACATTGTTACGGTCCATCTGAAGGAGTGTTACCAGTTCGGGTTGATTTGTTGCAATTTCTTTTTGGGCTTGAAGTGCCATATGTTTTGTAATTCAATATTTGTTATCATTAAATAAAAGGTTGTCTTGGTTAAAGTGGGAGTTCACCCGAAAAACAATTTTTAACATTAGATTGAGGCTCATTTTGTCAAGGGGAATCGGGTGGTTTTTTTTTAATCGAAGCAGTACTTACCGTTTAGAGAGAGATCTTCTCCGCTGCTTCCGGGTATGGTCTTCGGGACTGGGCATTCCTATTTGATTGACAGGCTTCCGACAGGCTTCCGACGGTCGCATACATCGCGTCACGAGTAGCCGAAAGAAGCCGAACGTCGGTGCGGTTCTATACGGCGCCTGCGCACCGACGTTCGGCTACTTTCGGAAAATCGTGACGCGATGTATGCGACCGTCGGAAGCCTGTCAATCAAATAGGAATGCCCAGTCCCACAGCCCATACCCGGAAGCGGCGGAGAAGATCGCTCTCTAAAACGGTAAGTACTGCTTCGATTTTAAAAAAAACACCCGATTCCCCTTCACAAAATTAACCTTAATCTAATGTTAAAAATTAAGTTTTTGGGTGAACCTCCACTTTAATGTACAAGGCCGGTGTGCCCTCTTTTGTTCCACTATGTATAGTACGGAGAATGTATACACATTTTTTTGGTCCTCATAAAACATGCGGAAGTTCAAGCCCAATGCAAACTTCCATCAATTCAAGCACCCCTTAAGATGGACCAAAACGATGTCCCAAAGTTTTGTAGATGCTTAAAGCGGGAGTTCACCCATTTGTAAAAAAAATGTTTTTCTCACCTTAGCTTCCTGCTCGTTCGGTCTAGGGGAATCGGCTATTTGTATTAAAATATGAGCAGTACTTACCCGTTTTCGAGCTGCATCTTCTTCCGTCGCTTCCGGGTATGGGTCTTCGGGAGCGGGCGTTCCTTCTTGATTGACAGCCTTCCGAGAGGCTTCCGACGGTCGCATCCATCGCGTCACTCGTAGCCGAAAGAAGCCGAACGTCAGTGCGGCTCTATACTGCGCCTGCGCACCGACGTTCGGCTTCTTTCGGAAAATCGTGACGCGATGGATGCGACCGTCGGAAGCCTCTCGGAAGCCTGTCAATCAAGAAGGAACGCCCATTCCCGAAGCCCATACCCGGAAGCGACGGAGAGGATGCATCTCGTAAACGGGTAAGTACTGCACATATTTTAAAATAAATAGCCGATTCCCCTAGTAAAAACGAGCAGGAATCTAAGGGGGAAAAGTGCCCTCTAAGGGTGAACCCCCGCTTTAAGCGTTTCGAGGGTCTGATGAAGGGTTTAAGGCCGTGTACACACGGTCGGTCCATCCGATGAGAATGGTCCGACGGACCGTTTTCATCAGTTCACCACTGAAGTGGCCTGATGGTCTATGCGTACACACCATCAGTTCAAAAAACTATCGGGTCAGAACGCGGTGACGTAAAACACATGACGTGCTGAAAAAAACGAAGTTCAATGCTTCCAAGCATGTGTCGACTTGATTCTGAGCATGCGCGGGTTTTGAACCGATGCTTTTGTGTACTAACCAACGGTTTGGACCTATCGGTCAGCGGTCCATCGGTTCGATTTTAAAGCAAGTTCTAAAATTTTTGTCCGAAGGACAACAGACCGATGGGCCGTACACACGGTCGGTTTGGACCGATGAAACTGGACTTCAGGCCGTTTTCATCGGTTTGGACCGACCGTGTGTACGCAGCCTAAGATGGTCTGATGAAGGGTTTAAGATGGACCAAAACAATGTCCCAAAGTTCTGTAGATGCTTAAGCGTTTCGAGGGTCTGATGAAGGGTTTAAGATGGTCTGATGAAGGGTTTAAGATGGACCAAAACAATGTCCCAAAGTTCTGTAGATGCTTAAGCATTTCGAGGGTCTGATGAAGGGTTTAAGATCGTCTGATGAAGGGTATAAGATGGACCAAAACAATGTCCCAAAGTTCTGTAGATGCTTAAGCGTTTCGAGGGTCTTGAAATGTGCAAGCAACTGGGAAGTCGTTTTGGTCCATCTGGAGGAGTTCAAGCTCAACGCAAACTTCCAACAAATCAACCGAAACTGGTAGAGGGCCTCCAGATAGAACAAAAAAATGTCCCAGAGTTCCTGCACATGCTTACACAATTCGAGGGTGTCCACTCTTCATTAGAGTGTTCACCCTTGAAACGCATAAGCAACTGCAGTACTTTAGGACATAGTTCTGGTTGATTTGTTGGAATTTCCCTTTGGGCTTGAAGTGCCATATGTTTTGTAAGTACAATATTTTTTTAGCATTAAATAAAAGGTGTTTTGGTTTATGTACAAGGCCGGTGTGCCCTCTTTTGTTCCACTATGTATAGTACTGAGAACGTGTACAAATATTCCTTTGAAATCTACAGATGTATGGCCAGCTTTAGATACACTTCAACAATCCCTTCCCTTATATATTGTTAAAGGGAGATACATGTACGGGTAGATCCACCTACTGGATATGTTTGTTTGACAACAGCCGAATACCTCCTGTTTGTACGTGAGATAACAAGTCACGCTTAAGTGTTATATTACAAGCCTGAAAATGATCTATGGAGCCAGACAGATTGTATATATCTGATGATATTGGTATTTAGTTTGACACATCCCAGCGTGTTGCGAGAAGTTGCTTTTTGGAGCGTTCAAGTGATCATAGCACATATTTCCTTGCAATCATCATTTCCCAGGAAATGCTGGTTACAGTGCTCTGGCAAGGTTATATCTTCTGGGAGACAAATAATACGACGGAGGAAATAGCATTCATTGCAGAACGCACACTGCGAATCCCCTACAGTGTCTTATCATCTTCTACTTTACTTGTTTAACTTACAGCTTCCTTCACCTGCTGCTTGTGTTAGCTACCGCTGTCCTATTATAGAGCCCACATGACTATCCTAAGTTCAAGGAAAAATTAAGAAAATATATGTACTTTTTTCAATTACTTGTTATTTTCGAACTAGAAGATGTGTGTACTTTTTAATTACTTGTTATTTAGATCTAGAAAAAAATGGCATAGTTGTCCAAAGGACAAATAACCTTAAAGTGGACGTAAACCCGAATTTTTTATTTATTTTTTGCTGTCACAATGTAGAGTATAAGATTTCCTATCATCTGTGCCCAGTCTTGCTACGAAGAGTTAATACAGCTCTGAGCAATCCTCTTTTATTGTTCAGTGAAATAAAACGGACTTACAGAGAAAAATCTTAGTCCGTTCCGCCCCCTTGCTGTGAATGACAGGTTATTTACATATCTCATGCACTAACTTCAGACAGGCATTATATTTTAATTCACACCCCCATTCCTTTTCTGAAGTCATGTGGTTACTTTTCTGGATTTTGACTGGATGTTAGTGATCAGAGCAGAATTCAGTGTAAGAAATACAGAGGAAAAAATGCATGTTGACAAGGGGAGTGTAGAGGTGGGCGGAGAGTCTACTGACATCACAACTCCACCCACCGAGCTCCAGACAACAGATCCACCCATAGAATCTGCAGTTTTTCAGTTCTTATAACAGACAGAGGGGAGACATTTGACAGGTGAGGATACATGCAGGAGGCATCTATATACTTATATATAACCACTATGGCAGTAGTTTAGAAAGGATGAGAGTGGCTTTACATCCACTTTAAATAAAGAAGTTCAGTGTGCTGTGGGATGGCATCCCCAGCATCCCTTTACATGTGCTCTGGGCTGCCCCTGCTCTAGATGTTTTATGGCATGATAGATTGCATAGGATACACAGCCCCTGCCCATTCCTGTGCCTAGTCCATCTACAGATGTGATGTATAATAAGATGTAACAAGAGCCCTTTCACACTGAGGGTGTCAGCGGTAAAGCTAAAAGCAATGCTTAACTGTCATTTTAGAGGTACATTTAACCCCCACTAGAGGCCAAATAAAGGGTTCAAAGGCACCAGTGCCAAAGCGCTTTGCAGGCACTGCCCACTAATTTCAAGGGGAAGGGGAGCTTTAGGAATGGTGTGTACACCGCTCCTAAAGCGCATCAAAGAAGCTACTTGCAGGATTTTTTTTTTACGTCCTGCCAGCGCACCGCCCCAGTGTGAAAGCACTCTGGCTCTCACACTGGGATTGCAGATGAGGCTTTTTTCAGGCGCTATTTTTAGTGCTAAAGCGCCTGAAAATGCCTCCAGTGTGAACGGGGTCTAATGGACCATCTCCTGTACTAAGTCTGCAGTCTCTGATCGTCTCCTGTACTATGTCTGCAGTCTCTGACTGTCTCCTGTACTATGTCGGCAGTCTCTGACTGTCTCCTGTACTATGTTTGCAGTCTCTGACCATCTCCTGTATCATGTCTGTAGTATGTCTCGGGGGATCTTTCTAACAGACTCTCTAACAGAAGCCCTCTCTGTGTCCATCAGAAAGGCCCCCCTCCAGGTCCCAATAAAGTACTCTGCTTCTTTTCCTGTATTTTGTTTATTGTTAAGAGATCATGTAAGAATCCCAGGGTAATGAAGACTTTGTGGGGGAGCATCTCTGTGGTTAAGTCATTGCCATAGAAACATTTGTAATGGGGAGGGGTTAGTAAAATGACCACGCCCATGTGGGGGCGCCAGAAATATTTCTGCACCCAGGTGCCTGTGACCCTAGGATCGGCCCTGCTGGTACATATATCAATTTTGTATTGTTGCAGCATCTCCTCTGTGATTACATCACACAACACAATGACGAGAATATTCATGCCATATGGATCCAACTAACTAGATGTTGCATAATAATGTGGTCAGAAAGAAACCTCAACATATTTGTAGGGGTAAAAGTTAATTTCTTCACGTAAATTAGAAGATATAAATGTTGTAATAATATTAGTATAATATATTATTATTAGTAGTAGTAAACCAGCCAGACTATAAAAATTGATTATGCAAATGTAGACCAAACCATCCAAGGCTGAGCATGGGAGTCACAAAGGACAATGGAGGTTTCTGCCACTCCCTCTTAATCCTTCGATAAACAAACCATGTCATGTATTTAAACACATTTAGGAAATCACATATCGTAAAGAAGAGACTTAAGCTCACCAAGTCACCATAGATTGATCAAGATTCGGCTGGTTTAGCAGGGACAGCCTGAGTTTCAATCCAACATACTGTCGGTCCCATTCACCTCAAATGTGTGGATGGGGTAATTGGTTCAGTTGTAGGATGAGCGAAATGAGCCATATATGCCACCCATAATAACTGCCAGAGGGCTTCAAACTTTCGAAACAAAGGGCCAGTGGGAGTAGATTATGCCCTGGCATCGTTGGGAGTAAACAATGCCATAGGCTTAGCGGTCAGTGGGAGTAGAAACATTTACATTTACATCATTGGTGTCAGTGGGAGGAATAATAGCCCCACCATTCCTCCGACTAAGGCCCCTTTCACACTGGGGCGGGACGTGAATCGGCGGTAAAGCGTCGCTATTTTTAATTGCGATTTATTGCCAATTTCACGACACTATTCGGCCACTAGCGGGGGGGGGGGGCCTCTGCAGAGTCACATTACCGGCTTTATAGCCGCGGTGTCCCATTGATTTCAATGGGCTGGAGTGGTGGAGGAGCGATATACACACCGCTCCTTCACAGCTCCAAAGATACGGCTAGAAGGACGGTAAAAAAAAAAGTCCTCAGGGCTTTCACACTGGAGACACAGCAGCGGCTGTTTAGGGTCGGTTTGCAGGCGCTATTTTAAGCGCAATAGCGCCTGAAAACCGCTCCAGTGTGAAAGGGGTTACTATTTCTCCCACTAATACCAATGATGAGACATCATTCTTCCCACTGGCACAAATGTTGGGGCACTATTTCTCCCACTTATACCAATGATGGGGCACTATTTCTTCCAGTGAATCCAACTATGAGGCATTTTTCTTCTCACTAATACAAATAAACAGGCACTATTCCTTTGACTAGTGCCAAAGATGGGGCATCATTCCTACCAATGTAGAAGGGACAAAACACATATTGTGGAGAGAATAATGCTGCTCACCCCAGTATATACAACAGAGAAAGTTTCCCCAGGAACATGTCTCTTTACAAATGGAGCTGCGGGCGGGGTAGGTGATTGGACTAAAATATGTGAAACACTTTATGTAACCTTTTATACATTCTCTTTCAGTCTCAACCAATTAAACCTCTGAAGAAGACCATTATGGTCGAAACGCGTTAGGATATTGTTTATACATGCAATAATTGTATTCAGCTGTATAAATGATTTGTTGTGTACTGCATAATATTGTATGAATCTTTTATGTCTTTTGTATTGCCGCAACTCATATCCTATTTATTCCCTTTTTCCCCTTTTGATACATGTGAATAAATACTTTTTTCACTTAAATTGCATCCTACTTGTCTAATTGAGCTGCCTAAAAACCCATTCGGGAAACTTTCTCTGTCATTCCTACCAATGAACCCAACTTTGGAGCACTATTCCTCTCACTAATACCATTGATGGAGCACTATTCCTTGCACTGATACCAATGATGAGGCACTATTTCTCCCACTGATAGCAGTGATGGGGCACTATTACTCTCACTAAAACCAATGATGGGGCATTTCTTATTCCCATTGAAGCCAGGGTATATTTTTCTACACCCACTGGCCACAGTCTGGCCCCCCTAAAGCCTGAAGGACCATAAACTGGCCCCTTGTTTAGAAACTTTTAAGGTCATGAAGGGAAGTGAGGGGAGGGGCGAGAAGCTGGGCCCACACAGAGAATAAATCCCGTATATCACAGTACAATATATTGACTGTCAAACCTTAAAAATGTCCAAACACAAGAGTCTCAAACATCTGTAAAAACACACACTAGATGGATCGCAAATGGTATAATCAGAAAAAGATCTGGAAGCACAGATGCATTTCCAGATCAGAAGTCCAGGAACAATCCTCACCTAAAATGTCCATATACCAGCGAAAAAACAAAATACAACTATTACTATTCATGGGTGTATAAATGAAAAATTGCATTTCATTGACACTTATATTTTATCGCTTCTCTGATTTCAGAAGGGCTCTCACTTGAGGTGAGGATTGGGTTGGACGTCTTCTCTTTAAAGGGTAACGCCACTTTCAGGGGGGAAAATATAGCAAATTAAAAAATATATAGCACATACAATTTCTGCTTAAACCATATTGGCCCGGATTCACAAAGCACTTACGCCAACATATCTCGAGATACGCCGCGTAAGTGCAAATATGCCCCGTCGTATCTGTACCCCGTGCCCACAAAACTAGATACGCCTGAAAATAGGCTTCATCCGACCGACGTAACTTTCCTACGCCGGTGTATCGTGGGCGCATAGTTACGCTGGCCGCAAGTGGCGCTCCCATTGATTTCCTATTCAAATATGCAAATGAGGGAGATACGTCGATTCACGAACGTACTTGCGCCGGCACATAACATACGCGGTTTGCGTAAGTCGTACGTCCGGCGTAAAGTTATTCCCCATATATGAGGCGCAACTCATGCTAAGGTATGGACCAGGGAACACAGCCATCGTATTTTACGTCGTTTACGTAGTACGTGAATAGGGCCGGGGCGTAGGTTACGTTCACGTTGTAAGCAGTGATCCGTCGAATTCTAGGGAGTAGTTTCCGACGTGATTCTGAGCATGCGCACTGGGATGTGTCCACGGGACGGCGCATGCGCCGTTCGTTATTCGTATTTTTATGGCGCTCAGGCCATCATTTGCATGGGGTCACGCCTCATTTGCATTGCTCACGCCCGCTTCCACTTATGACGACTTACGCTTTTATAACCTAGCATAGATTCGGAAGCAAGTGGGAGAAAGTGCTTTGTGAATACTGTGCTTGCCTCTCTGCACTGCGTCGGCGTACCGTATATTCGATACGCTACGCCGGCATAAATATGCGCCGATGTATGTGAATCCGGGCCATTGTTTTTAATAATATAAAAAAAAATCTTTTTAATCTGCAGCCTCTGTAATCTTCTGAAAAATTCAATGCAATATGGCAACCTGGAGGCACACTGTATGCTGTTGGTGTACAGCATGCCCCCCCCCCCCCCCCCCAAATGTAATTTGCTGCGTGTATGATCGCTTCACTGATTCTTCCTGATTCTTAAGATTTAGTCAAATTTAAGGCATCTTCTGCAATAGATATGCCTTTGGTTCTTTCAAGCAACATTGGCCCCAGTACTATGCAGGCACCTTTAGACAGGAGGTCATTCCACCATAGCTCAAGGAACCACTAGGAACCTCTGGAGGAACTATAGAGTTTGAAGGATTTGTGGATTAAAATTTCTGGTATATTGCGTACAATAGTAAAAAAAGGTGACAGAAAAATATATTAAACAGCGCTATCTGGACTTACGTGACCACACACTATATGCACAAGGTTAGGTGGATGCACTGTGATGTAAGGGTGGCTCTTGATGTCTAATGTAAGGGTAGGAGATGCACTGGACATCAAGGGCCAGATTCACGTATCCTGGCGTATCTTTGTACAGGCTTAGCGTACCCTATTTACGCTACGCCTCCGCAACTTAGACGGGCAAGTGCAGTATTCACAAAGCACTTGCGGTGTAGCGTAAATGGGCCGGCGTAAGCCCGCCTAATTCAAATGTGGAAGAGGCGCGAATGCTCAGTATCACGTCGAATTTACTCCGTAATTTACGCCGGCTCAATGCTTAGTCGACGTGAACGTAACCTACGCCCATCCCCATTCACGTACGACTTACGTAAACAACGTAAAAAGATACGCTTGCCGACGTCCATACTTTGCATTGGCTGAGCCTCATAATAGCAGGGGTAACTTTACGCCGGACGTAAGCCTAACGTAAACGGCGTAGCGGGTGCAAGTACGTTCGTGAATCGGCGTATCTACCTAATTTACATATTCAACGCGTAAATCTACGGAAGCGCCCCTAGCGGCCAGCGTAAATATGCACCCCAAGATACAACGGCGTAGGAGACTTACGCCGCTCGTATCTAGGCAACAGTGAGGCGTATCTGATTCTATGAATCAGGCGCAGAGATGCCACGCGGTGCCTCACATTTGGACTTAGGATGGCGTACGCCGTCGTAAGTCTTTGTGAATCTGGCCCCTAGTTTTTACAAATACAACCGGCCCTTTTGAGGGAAATCATAATGCTGATGCGGCCCACAATGAAATTTTGTTTGACGCCCCTGTATTAAAGTAATCTGGATTTGTGCCAACTACGTGAGTTTGTAGAGTTCAAATACCTGCATGACTAAATAATGTTAAATTCCCTTGCTATGCAGGTCCCTCATTTCTTTTTTTATACCATATTGTTTTCTTTTGCAGTCCCCTGCAGTTTTATTCACGACACACCTTACAATGGAGTTGTATAACACAAGCAATTGGTGAATTTTTTTTAAATAAAGAAATATAAGCTAAAATTTAGATAATTGTGATAGTTTTTTGCCCACAGCCACCGACAATTAGGCCTCGTACACACGATAGGTTAACCAGAGGACAACGGTCTGATGGACCGTTTTCATCGGTCAAAACCGATCGTGTGTGGGCCCCATAGGTTATTTAACTATCGGTTAAAAAAAAGCCAACTTGCTTTAAATTTAACCGATGGATTCCTAACCGATGGGAAAAAAACGATCGTTAGTAGGCACAACCATCGGTTAAAAATCCACGCATGCTCAGAATCAAGTCGACGCATGCTTGGAAGCATTGAACTTCGTTTTTTTCAGCGCGTCGTTGTGTTTTACGTCACCGCATTCTGACACAATTGTTTTTTTAACCGATGGTGTGTAGGCCTGACGGACCATCAGTCAGCTTCATCGGTTAACCGACGACAACGTCCCTTCAGACCGTTCTCATCGGATGGACTGATTGTGTGTACGAGGCTTTAGAGAGTTCTTGGACTACTTGGAATAGGTATTGTATCGTTAGAAAGTGTGAAGTACTAGTGTATACTGTACTAGTATGAAGAAAAGATGTTCTCCAGTTGAGTTAAACACCTTCAAGTGGCATTTGGCTTAAAGTGGTTGTAAACCTCAGACATGAAATATGAACATGGCATATCCTTCTATAGCAGCGGTTCTCAACTTCTGTCCTCAGGACCCACTAACAGGCCAGATTTTAAAGGGGTTGTAAAGGTTTGTTTTTTATTTTCTAAATAGGCTCCTTTAAGCTAGTGCATTGTTGGTTCACTTACCTTTTCCTTCGATTTTCCTTTCTGAGTGTTTTTTTTCTTTGTCTGAATTTCTCACTTCCTGTTTCTCCTCAGTAAGCTTGCCCCCATCATCCGAGCCGTTCTGGCTGGGGGTTAGCCAGCGCGCTCGCCCCCTCCCTTGGGACTACATCTCTGCTGGCAGACATTGTGTTCATAAGGGTATGTAGTCCCAAGGGAGTGGGCGAGCATGCTAACTAACCCCCAGACAGAATGGCTCAGATGATGGGGGCAAGCTAGGTTATAAAAAATATCCCAAGCTTTGAACATCTCACAGAGCTCTGTTCAATCCATCATCCGAAAATGGAAAGAGCATGGAACAACTGCAAACCTACCAAAACATGGCCGTCCACCTAAACCGACAGGCCGGGCAAGGAGAGCATTCATCAGAGAAGCAGCCAAGAGGCCCATGGTAACTCTGGAGGAGCTGCAGAGATCCACAGCTCAGGTGGGAGAATCTGTCCACAGGACAACTATTAGTTGTGCTCTCCACAAATCTGCCCTTTATGGAAGAGTGACAAGAAGAAAGACATTGGTGAAAGAAAGCCATAAGAAGTCCTGTTTGCAGTTTGCGAGAAGCCATGTGGGGGACACAGCAAACATGTGGAAGAAGGTGCTCTGGTCAGATGAGACCAAAATGGAACTTTTTGCCCTAAAAGCAAAACGCTTGGTGTGGTGGAAAACCAACATTGCACATCACCCTGAACACACCATCCCCACAGTGAAACATGGTGGTGGCAGCATCATGTGGTGGGGATGCTTTTCTTCAGCAGGGAGAGGGAAGCTGCTCAGAGTTGATGGAAAGATGGATGAAGCCAAATACAGGACAATCTTAGGCCTCGTACACACGGACGGACTGTCCACTGAAAACGGTCCGCCGGGGCATAGGCCCCCTGGAGCAGAGAACCGGGGGGGGGGGGGAGTGACGCAAATTGAGAAGCAGGGGGAGTGTCACAAGTTGAAAAGCGTTGGGTGCTGACGGGAAAAAAAAGGGGATGCCATCCAGGCCCCTGGGGACCACCGTCCCCCTTAGAGGTCTGGTGGCTTTGGGTGCTGACGAAAAAAAACAATATTTTTTTTAAAAGGGGGATGCCATCTGGAGCCCTGGGGACCACTGGGCCCCTTAGAGGTGGTGGGGGGGCTTTGGGTGTTGACAAAAAAAAAAGAAAAGAAGGGGGATGCTATCCCGGGCCCTGGGGACCACCGGGCCCCTTAGAGGTCGGGGGGGGGGGCTTTGGGTGCTGACGATTTTTTTAAAAAAAATATATAAATGTATTTTTTTTTTTTAAAAAGGGGGATGCCATTCGGGGCCCTGGGGACCACCGTGCCCCTTAGAGGTGGGGGGGCTTTGGGTGCTGACAATAAAAAAAAGGGGATGCCATCCGGGGCCCTGGGGACCACCGGGCCCCTTACAGGTGTACTGCCTGTACCCCCCTGCTCTTGCTATACCTATGTGGCATCAAGACTTGAGATTCCTTTGTCATCAGTCTTCTGTGGTGACATGTAGAAAGCTTTAGTGACTTTATCTAGTGATCATGCTGCCCTAGGCACTCCTGAATTTTGCAGCCCTTTTGTACAAGCTCCACTTGTATTATTAGATGATGTTTGTCAAAACTGATAGAATACACTATTGAAAAAAACACGCTGATTGCTTTGTATGCACAGCTACTTCTTAACTATACAGAGTACAGAACAAGAGAAGGAGCTGGTGGTTTCATGTCTTGAACCAAGGGAAGACTCAGGACTGGGAAACATTCTTCCAACGATTAAAAAAAGTGATAGTTGCTTGTAATTTACCTTCCAAGCCAGATTTCGGTGACCCAACAAAGAAAGGGTGCTATACAAAGTGTGCCATATTGACCCATTGGTTGGTGGAATGGTGTTTTTGGGACACACCTTATCACATCCTTCAGCATCAGCTTCCATTGTGGATCCCGTCATTCCAGCAGTTGACGTCTCAAAACTGCAAAGTTAATGTTGGGAGACTTCACTTTGCTAGATGTAATTGCAGGTCCTAACAGAGAGCCAGTGTCCCGGATGTATCCACAAGATGTAACCCCAGGATGGGTCCCACAGTTTGAATGGTGAAGTATCTCCACTAAAGACAACCAGCCCAACATATCATATTTGTACTCTCTCAGGTGGAAAATGCCTCTATGCCCTCCATCCCTGTCCTAAACTAAAAAGTGCCTTTTGATTGCTCTCAACATATCTAGACCTTGCACGTACACCTGTAAGAGGGTATTCATTTTTTGAAAAAAAGGCAAAAACTTTTTTGGAGTGCCGCTGTCCATAACTTCTTCCTATTTTATTGCTACATGCATTGCCAGCACCTGGGCTTCTAAACTGGAGGAGAGGTTTTCCCCTTTGTTTGACCCACCTAGAGCAGTGATCTCCCTTTCCCTAAGAGGGTCTTCATGGTTGGCTGAATTTGGAGGAACAGCACAAGTCCGTACCCCAACTCCAACCCTGCTAGAACACTGTTCCTCCTGATGAGGCCAAACTCCCTGACATTTTGTGCCCTGCTACTTGCCATAGGCCTCCACATGACATTCTTGGCCATAGACCTTTTTAACCCCTAGAAAGGAATGTCCACACCTTTTCAGGAATGTCCACATCTAGTTTAGTTTAAAAAAACTTCACTTTACTGTTGGTGATCAGGAAACGGCATTACAATCACATCACAAGGACATACATTCTGGAGTCACTTGACATTACAAGCAAATCATGTGCAACACTTTAGCAGCCATCTTCCTTTTAGCCTCTACCCAGGGTCATTAGTATTCACAGGACTGTGCTGTCTCAAGTCACCTCCTTGCTAGGTACATATTTCACAGGAACCCTCCAGGGAAGCAGCCTCACACAGAGATCTCCTGCCAGGCCTAAAAGGCCTTTTTCAATCCATCCCAGTCCCCCCCTCCATAAGGTACAGAAGGGACAGAAAGGCAACAGCAGGCTCCTCCTGTGTACAGGTCCTCTCCACCTGCCCTTATGTCCTGTCAAGGGCCTACATGTGCTGATTACATCTTCATAGGTGTAGGGTGTTTGTCTCCCATGCCCCAAGAGAGTGTGTGCTCCCCCACCTGACTTTAATATAGGGGTGCTGACTAGGGATAAGCTCCGGCATGTTCGTATACTCCACGTGCAGAGCCCGCCAGGAAGTCAGCACTGCGCTACGCTAATCACAGGCAGTGAGACATTTCCCGATCTCTGCGGCCGCGCGTTGGGACAATGTCTCCCTGCCTGTGATTAGCACAGCGCAGTGCCGACTTCCTGGCGGGCTCTGCACATGGAATGTGCGAACACGCCGGAGCTCATCCCTAGTCCTGACATTGTGGCAGGAGGACTTTACCTCAAGGCCTTACTGACTGCAACCAGACACTATTCTGGTACAGAGCCACAAATATCCAGGGGCTGGATTCAAGAAGCAATTGGGCCTGTGTAACCATAGTTACACAGGCGCAATTGCTTACTTGCCCCGGCGTAACGAATGCTGATTCAGGAACCTCGTTACGCCGACTGCAGCCTAAGATATGCGCGCATAAGGCTCTTATGCCCGCATATCTTAGGCTGCATTCTTGCGATGGCCGCTAGGTGGCGTTCCCGTTGTGCTCAGCGTATAGTATGCAAATTGCATACTAATGCCGATTCACAACATTGCGCGAGCCCTGCGTACGCAGTTTACGTCGTTTCCGTACAGCGTTTTTCGCGTAAGGCTGCCCCTGCTATTAGCAGGGGCAGACAATGTTACGTATACCAGTCGTTCCCGCGTCGCAAAATTTCAAATGTACGTAGTTTGCATAAGTGATTCGTGAATGGCGCTGGACGCCATTCACGTTCACTTTGAAGCAAATGACGTCCTTGCGACGTCATTTGCCGCAATGCATGTCGGGAAAGTTTCCCGTCGGAGCATGCGCTCTACGATCGGCGCGGGAACGCGCCTAATTTAAATGATTCCCGCCCCCTACGGGATCATTTAAATTGCGCACACTTACGCCGGGCATTTTGCCGGCGCGCCCACGCAATTTACAGAGCTACTGCTCCGTGAATCAAGGGCAGCGCAGTAAATTTGCGGGGGCAAACGTTGCCCTGCGCCGCCGCAAAAAAAGCGCAAATGTACCTGAATCCAGCCCCAGAAGTATAAGAAAAAGAAAACCTAATAAAAAAAAAATTGTAATAATTGGTACATTTGTGGCTTAATACTGCCAACCCTGATACTCCAGGCATTAACCCACAAGTGCTTTTGAGAAAAAAAAATGCCCTTTGGGGGCTGGTGTCCAACAATGTTCCATCCTGATGCAGATTCACTCTTTTTCTAAGGGGAACTTAACAAAATGCATGTGTCTAGTTGGGTATCAGTTTGCAGCAGATCTGCATACTCAAAGCAAAAAAAGATGGATTTAACTTGGCTACTATAACAAGTAACCACAATTCCAACAATGACCTAAGCCTTAGTGAATACACACCATATACCGTAGCTGAGCAAGTCTATTGTAAACTCAATACTGCTCATTTACTCTAAGCCTGGGACCAGATGTTGTCTCTCCACTCACCCCTGTATCTCCCAGACCATCATTTCCAGCTAAAAGAAGATTGTGTTTCCTTAAGATTAAACCTCACGTGTGTACTGTATATAACCTTGGCAAATGATATAGGATTAGAGAAAATATTCCATACCTTTGTCAATTCAACCATGACATGCTTATCATGAATGTTTTCCTTCCATCAGTCTGGTCTTCCCAGGACTGTGAAAAGTGTGGAATGTTCTGCACACCATCTATCATCAATTATACCTGTCTGTA